>NC_136485.1:2647500-2830000 GCF_053919585.1 Euprymna scolopes
AATAATACTCAATGCATTGAGGAATTAAAAGTATAAGACGCTATCTTATGTGAGTAATTTTCTCGCACGAAAAATAAAATAAACTTTCTATGCATCAGCGTTGACAATGTAATCAATGATGTTCTTTTACATATGTTAGCTGTAAATTTTAAGCAGAAAAGTACAAAGTATATGAGCTCAGGAAGAATATTATTTGCAAAAGGAAATCCTTGTTGAGAAAGTATTATTTAGTCGTTAAGGAAAAGCAGTTTATGGTTCGTAGTGTTAAATATCATCTACTATTTACTGTAACAAAACTGACACGTATAAAAATTACCTATGGGAGTATAGTGTCACAGCAGGATTGAAGAAAAAGGACGAAAACAGCAAAGGAGATAAAGTACCAGGCTTGGAGAGGGAGACTTTTAAAAACGTGTCGAAACAGCAGAGTTGTTATGCAGCAGCGGAACACAGACTTCTAAACAAGATGCATGGGCCATTCACATAAAATAGAACGAATTACAGACGCAACCGATGGTTAGGATAAGACTAAGCAATTATAAATTGACTCCGACGAGGAAGTGCAAGAATTCAACTATATTATAACTGGCTTGGGAAATACGTGTCAAGCGACTTATTGTGGAAACCATCGGCTATACATTATTTTTTGTTGTTTTTCTTTGATATTACACACTTTGTTTTCAGGAGTATGTAGTGTAGTGCTTCTCTTGGTGTGGATGGCATTCTTTATGACTGTATGTTTATGGAAGGACAAGTGTAATACCTATTATAGTGTCATTATTTAATTTTACAG
Organism: Euprymna scolopes; assembly: GCF_053919585.1. NCBI lineage: Eukaryota > Metazoa > Mollusca > Cephalopoda > Sepiida > Sepiolidae > Euprymna > Euprymna scolopes. Next base: position 2,648,294 of record NC_136485.1, read on the forward strand.
ACATTATGTCCTCTATTTTAAATGTAAGCTGTATAATATAGTTTAAGTTTATATTTATATAATCGAACCAGGAACAATTATTTGCTTTAGGGAGGGTTGAGTCCCTTAAATATCTCTATTCGTCATCTTACCTTCTCCTAGGTAACGCGACTGGAGTGAAATTCCATATTTGGTAGTAAATAAATCTTGGCGGTCAATTACATCATATATTATTGCAAACATAATAATGCTAATAATGCCAGTCAATAGTTGATGTCGAATACGCGGGAGCAAAAACCCGCTTAATGTTATATACTTTATAGATGTTCATATATAAAGAAGGTAATTGACTTATCGAAGAGATAGAAAATAAATAAAAAACAGAAAATGCATACATAATATTAGAATAGCAGAGACACTTAAAGTGTATTATATTTAAAATTTACGTCGTACCTACAGTTTTTAACTCATTTAAAGACCCATTAAAGAATATTTGACGATCGATTACATTTTAGTATCTTCAAATATTTTATCGATTAATTTAGTTGCTTTCTGTTTTGGAAGGATATAGTACATACATCAATGATTACATATCGGATATATGGCTCTGCTAATTACTACAACGCAGAGCTGGGTAGACAAAGATTTTGTAATTTATAGGTTTTAGAAATATGGCTGCGTAAAAAATGAATTAAAGAAAATCATTGCAACCAATTGATTTGCATCGCACAGTAAAAATGTTAATTCTTCTCTGCAGTTCGGCAAAGGTACAGGATGATTGAATAATCAAACAGACAAAAATGAAAGAAATATGACAAAATACATTTATAATAATTTAGAAAGCAATAAAACAGACAAAAATACAAATAGTGTTGTGTCAATAGAAAAAGAAAACGGTTTCAAATAAAACATATCTATGATAAATGAATATACTAATGATAAATTCAGAAAAATAACAATGTAAAGAACAACGCATATATATATAGCATTATCCATTGCAATATATATATATATACTTATATGTGTGTGTATGTGTCTTTGTTTATAACAGAACGAGCCGTGTGTGTGTGTGTGTGTGTCTGATAATGTAGATGATAAAAACGCACGAGAGAAAAAAAGTAGTAAAACATTAAGAGTTGCAAAATAGGGTAAAAATACTAAAACTGTGATATATATGAAATTTATGATAAAATGAACAGTTAAACACAAGATGGTGCCGAATTCTTTTTTGTAACTTAAGGGCTTGTTACGCAAGAAGAAACATTTATCTTCTATTGGATTTATTTCGAGCGCAGAAATGCTAAGGCTTTTCAAAGACAATGCTGACTAGATTAGACAAAACAGAAATGTATGCGTCAGGTTTTATAGATAATAATGCTCAAATTACACACAGTAGAATATTATACGTTCTGAAGATTTAAGGTTTTTATATTTTGTCTAGAATTTTTTCAGTCGGAAAGCATAATTGCTATTTGTCAGAGATAATACATAAACGAATGTATTTAATTGTTTGTTTTATTTAATATTATTAATTAATACGTTAGTCAACATACTGGCTAATTCGAGTTGGGGAGCAGACCCACCCACGCTAAGGACAACATAATTAGCCCTATGTTACTCCACGGCTGAATATGGCGCTGCAGTATGGTCTCGCTCAGTCCATGATCACCGCATTGACGCAGATCTCCACAAAGCTTGCCGGATCATAACCGGAAACTTTAAAAGCACAACTCTACCAGCTCTATACCGATTAAGTGTTATACCACCACCTAAAGTCCGCCGGAATATAATTGCGAGAGTTGAGCGTACTGAACAACTCGAAGACCCCAGACCCTCTCTATGGCTACTCGGAGGTTGCTAGATGACTTGTTTCCCGGCGAAGCTTTGCCACAGTGGAGGAACTACCGGACACTCCTACATCCTCTTACTTGCTGCAGATGTGGAGATAGGTAGACCCTCAGTCTACAAATATAGCACTGCCAGAGCCCAGTGAAACCTTACCACCTGGCACACACCTGTCCCGTTCGGAGTGGGTCACTCTGAATAGGGCATGGGAAAAAGTTGCAAAAACTGACGACAACCTCCTCACGTTGGGTTACTCTACAACTGCTGAATACTCCTGTGGTGCCCAAGTTCAGACTATCGAGCACATTTTAACATCTTGCCCGCTTGGGCCCAACTGCACGGACGAAGACCTCGGTGTTGGTAATGAAACCACACGCCGATGGTTGAAGAGATGGAGCGACAAGATATGATGATTATTGCGTTATATATTTACAGCAATGCCCGTCTATTTATTGTTTAATATGCTTTGCCAAACTCTTAAACTTTCGGTGTCGTAATTGGAGTAATGTCTGTCAGTTTATTGATTTCGAAAAGGAAATAAACAATAAAATATCACAAAAAGAAAAGACGGTGCTAATGTTCTTACTGATCCGCGCTAGTTTCTAAATCGTATTTCCAAGTTTAATTAAAGTTTTATATGTTTTTTTTTATTCAATTGTAAGGTTAAATACAGAATATGGACACCCCTCTCTGCATGTTAAGAATGGATTTTTAAATAATAACCTTATTATTTCAGCACGGATCAATAAGTGCATGAGTACCGAAAAGAGATACTCTATTGTGTCTGTTATCACGTTTCGACGGGTCAACAATACTATTATGCAAGTCGATCTCATCAAAATTAACGGACCCGTGGGTGTTGCAATCAATATTAATGTGTTTACAGATCGCAATTCATTCCATTAAAAACTACAATTTGGCTTGTTCATAACGTAAGACGTCATAAGAAATATGTTATTAGTTCTATATAAATAAAATAAATTCTCAACCTGTATGTATCCTCAAAAACATATTGTATACGAAATGCAACATTCACGTATATGTAGACTAAGCTTAACGAAGTGTACGAAACGTATCATAAGCAAATTGTAACCTAATACAGAGACTGCAGAAATATATATTTGGATATGATTTATTCAATTTCATATTTGGATATGATTTATTCAATTTCATATTTGGATATGATTTATTCAATTTCATATTTGGATATGATTTATTCAATTTCATATTCCAGGGCAGACATATCAGAAATCTGATCCACAAAAAACACATATATACTACATCTGATGACTAGTATTTACACAATACTTCAAACGATATTAATTTGCTATTAGATTGAGAATTTTTGCATTTACAAGTCTATTCTGATAATTGATATAGAAAGACAAATGAATAATGCATATTACCATCACAAAAAATTTGCATCGCGGCTTTCAATTATCTATCGTCGCACGTAACGAACAGTTTTAAAGTTTCAAATAATTCCCTTATTATATAAGTACATTCATCGATAATTATATTCTTTATGTTATCGTTAATACGCTGCGTGTTTTATATCAATCTCTTAACAATCCCCCATGCATGCTTCCGTTCTGCTTTATTATTGTTATGCTATTTATTCTAAGCTGTTTATATTTTGTCTGGATTTTATTTAGTCGTTCACAATGATGCATATACATTTATTAGACTGCATTCACCGATATACGTTCGTTTAGTTTTTTTCTACCTCGTAGACAACCACTTCCACACTTACCCACGTGCACTTTCAGCTAACGATTCTGCGATGCTACCAGATGTGAAACCATATCTTGACTTGATCGTTCAATAGTCAATACAGACGAAACAAAAATACACTTATCAGAAACATTAGAATTTTTTACTCACCCATGTTTAAAACAAAAAGTTAAAATTCTCTGTGTGCAAATGAAGTTTAGAATTTTATTTTTTGGAACGTGTTCCCGAATTCAACGCAAAGATTCCCGTGTTCGAAAATACCAACTTGCTTAAGATCGGAGGTTCTATCGACTTGACATAATTCGAACAAAATCCAAGATGGAAGCAACCGTGACCCAATTACTCCAAATGCTACAAGCTTTTCAATATCTGATTAAAGAATTATCAATATCTCATATGCATTGTGTGATTTTGTTTCCTATATGAAAGGATCAGTTCGCCATATTTGCATAATGTATGATTTTTGTTGTTGTTTTAGGAGACAATGGCTGTTAGCTAGATATGAACAATTAGATTAAAACATGAGGGAAAGTGATTTTGCAAAGTTTCGTATTCAGCTCTTGGCAGCTGTTTAAACGTGTGTCTTAAGGTCCCTTCGGAATGCAATAATTGCTCGTCAGTGTCGCGGAATTTCTTTTGCTAATAAAACACATTATATTTTCCAATGATTGTAAATTTCGTGGTTTTAAGTTCCGTTTATATTCAATATAAAATATAAAATAATAATATGAGTGTTCTTGTGATGTTTTATTATAACAGATCTGTTTTAAAAAAAACTAAAGTTATATATTTTAATAAGCAACGATAGCTTCATGTGTATCTCTTTTAAAAATGTAAATTTTAATTTACAACAATTCATTGCATATATAATTATTTTCACAATCAAGTAAATTCGCAGCTGATAAGAGGCGTGACGACTAACAAACGGAAAGTCCAGGACTCGAATTTCGCCGTTATTTATCAACACTCAGGATTCATACTTGAATCGCTTGCATGGGAGACGAGTATTCTACCACATGAGCAACCACGCGACACACAATGCAATATATTAACTAAGAATGATCATGAAAACCGCGACGGAATCCGACTAAGGAAAGAACCTATTATGTCTTGAACAACTAATGAGCATTAGGTTATAGAAATTTCGCCCTCATGTGGGCGCATCAGTTGATTTTACCAATTGATCATTAGGTTAGTATGTTGGATGTCGTTGTTCTAGGGAATGAGACATCGGGCTGAATTTTCATTCGTTAGATGAACACACCGATTTTCGAGTGCGAATATATTCAACTATTGAGCCCAAATATATATATATATATATATATATATATATATATATATATATATATATATATATAAGCGAGATAAGACACTGATAGAAATCAGATGAGAAATCCTAATAGATATTACTTTAAGTAATATGTTAAAGGTGATCCTAGCCCAAAAGGAAAAGCTCAATATTTAAGAATAGAGCAATATATAAGTTTCGTGGTTAAATTTTAAATTCTGAAAGAACAACATAGAGAGGCAGACAGACAGACAGACAGAAAGACACAAACACAGGTAGAGAGAGAGAGCGAGAGAGGGAGAAGTAAAAATGAACAAATCGAGTTATGTGTTCATCAACGTGTCGTCTTTATTTCGAGACTTCCTCTGGAAATAAAGACGAAACGTTGATGAACACATATTTTGGTTTGTTCCGTTTCCGTTTTACTTCTCTATTTTGTTGGAATACGATTCGATTATTCTCAGCGTATATATAATTATTTAATTTAATTTAGGTAAACAAAAGTCCATTTAATAAATTTACTGTTTTAATCTTGATCGACATGCGCAGGCGACAGGAAACCTATCTTACTATTCAATGGCAATAATTTTAATGCATGATCTAGAATAATACAGCATGACCACTGCCGAAAATACCCCTGTCCCATCCGTAAACAGTTATGCGAGAGTGGGGATAGGCCGAGGAGCCCTCTGCGTACACATAGGAGTCTGCCATAAATCAGTAGAGATGGCAAAATGCAGTCAAAAATGACAATCCTTTCATATATATGTGTGTATAAGCATATATATATATATATATATATATATATATATATATATATATATATATATGTATGTGTGTGTGTGTGTGTAAAAGTATATATGTATATGCGTATGTTAATATATACGTATAGACACGCTCACACATATATGGATATATATATTCATATATATATATATGTATGTATATGTGTATGTGTATATAGGTATATATACGTGTGTGTACGTGTGTTACAATCCTCCTGTTTTTCCAAGAATATCATTTAAAAAAAAGATAATGAGATCCAAATAATGTTTCACAAATCACAAATAAAAATGATGTAATTAATTGTAGATTACATTTTTTTAATAATGTCAGAGAAAATTAAGAAAAATGGAACATTTTAACACACATACATTTTATAATAAGCGTAGTAATAATCGTCTGGTATACAAGCAGAGAAACACACGTTCACAACTATACATGTTCATTAACCAATAATATCGGGCTATAAAAATATATACATTTGGAGATCTATATGTTAATATTTATGACAGACGGTATGTTACGTATATTACTCTTATATTTAACGTATCAGGATGCTAACACTTTTTAAAAAGGGATGGTATTTACTATTTGGTAAATCTAAACATTTGCTCTTCGTGTTTTTTTTTATTATTGATTTTTTACGTAGAAATTTTGAAAGTGTGATTCACTGTAATCATTTCTTGGCCAATGCTGCTGACGTAATGAAGCTCAAGTAGACAACAGACATAGATTATAAGAACAAGAAGATATTTCTACTTCACTTGTATAGAAAATGAAAAAAAGGAAAAGAACGATAATAACACAGATAAACAATGTATTAACACAAAATAAACAGTTGATGTTTTACTAGCACCCAATATATACACAGCAAGTTTTACATTGGTTGGGAAATAAATTCTCCCATGAAGAATTTATCAAAGTAGGCGTCATTTATTACATAGTGTCACATCTTTTATCTTAAAAAGAGTCTGCATTTTGTAAGTATTGTTTTCGTGTTTATTTACTTTTTATTAAAAGACAAGATAAAGTATTTCGTAGGCGCCAAATGTCGAACGAATCTGTCTGTAAAGTGTTTTTAATTCGCATTAATACGTATCTTTATACATATTGGCATACACAAAACATTGTGTATAATGTTAAGAAATAACTATTCATTTGCGATTTTATTTAAAGTGTTTTAATCATATCCTTTCTTTAATGACTGTAAACTATTTTTTAAAATCTTCAGTGTTATAATTAGTGCGCTTTGAAAATTTAGAGAATTGAAAAAAAAATGGTATGTTTCAAATAAGCGCTGAGATACAATTTAGAAAATTATAAAGAACAATAAGGCATTTAATGTTAATGTTCACGTAAACTGTTTAGCATCATACGTAAGGATGTAGGTCACTTAGCTATAATAAGAGAGCAGAATTGTTTGAAGATATTTTTCAATATCGCAATTAACACCTAAGTTCTAAGAATGCTAATTAAAAAGAATTGTTTATTGTAAACCAATATTCGGTGGTGCGTGAGGAGGGAATTTATTATGCACGTGTGAATGTTTTGTAATACCGCGTGTTTATTTACACATTAATCTACAGATATCCCACCATTAGTTTGTATTTCTGACATCTCCAATTATTATCAGGCACTGTAAATAAGGTACGTCTTTTTCAACACTGCTATAATTTATATTAAAGAGTTTGAGTTACTTATCCCGACAACAAGCTCCAACAAAATAAAACTAATATTTGTCACACATTTGTGAATTCTACTCCAGTAGTTTCTTCCCCAGCACCGCTAGACTTTGGAACTCCCTGCCAGGTTGCTGCTTCCCCAACTGTACTGACATGCAGAAGTTCAAGTGGAAGGTTAACCGACGTTTTGCTGTCCAACTCCCCACCTAGAACCCCTGTAGCCTGTGTCCCTAATAGTAGCTCCCTACATCAAAGTGGCAATGTGCCTTGTTTGGGGTGAAAATGTAATTAAACAAAAGAATTTTGTAATGCCCCAAAATGCAATGGTCGTGTCTTTAATAGGACTTTTTTATTTATTGACAATCCTATGTTATAATCTTCGGTACTTAATCGTTTTTTTTAATATGTTTTATTTTTATTATTGTTTTGTTTTTTTTTTGTTGTTGTTTTTTTTTTTACACAGTGATCACCACTTATCAATGCCCGGAAACCAGTTAGGGATAATGGTTATTGCAAGTACATTACGTTAGTGTGGAGATTTGATAAAGCGTTTACTTAAGGGGGCGGTTCATTAGGAATTTGTTAACATTGGACTTTAACACATCCAAGTTGTAGTCCGGTGTGAAGCAGGCAGACGGAACAGAGTTCCACAGGCGTGCAGTTCTAAGAAAGAAGCTTTGTTCATGGAATCCACGTTTTGATCTAGGCACAGAAAAAGAGTGGGGGAAATTTTTCACAGTGGATTCAGCTAGACGGGTTTTTTTCGTGAAAGATTGGCGAGTGGGGACCAGAGATTGGAGTTCAGACGAGCACCTGCCATGGAAATAACGATAAACAAGGATAGGCTCGAAACGTCTCTTCTGTGGGAGAGAGGTTGCAGGGCTAGAGAAAAGGGCATCCCCCACTAAGCCACGAAGTCAATTTGGTACTCTGTCAAGGCAGGATAGGCTGTTTTTAGCAGTTCCTGCCCTGATATGGAAACAGTATTCCATCCTTGGGCGTACTTGGCTTTTATATAGATATAGAATTGCATCAGTAGTGAGATATCTTCTGGAGCGGTAGAAGGATCCCACCATCTTTCCAGCGACCTTGGCAACGGACTTGATGTACATGTTCCATTTCAGGTCAGGAGTAAAGGTCAAACCCAGAAGCTTGTCAAAACACGGGGCCTCTCCCAGACGAGAGCCATCCATCACAATTGATGCCAGATGGGGATCAGAGCGTTGATGATGTAAGGATAGTTGTTTGGTTTTGGATGCATTAAAGGTAACCAGCCACATCTTCCCCCACTGAACCACGCGCTCGAGATCAGAGGAGAGAGAATCAGAGGGAACTTTGTCATTTACAGCCTTTGATGTGTTGCCGTCGATGGTCGTGTCATCAGCATAGATGTGAACGAATGATTTAAGTATGTGTTTAGGGAGGTCATTCATGTAGATCAGGAAGACAGTTGGACCCAGGATGGACCCCTGAGGGTCTCCAGCATTTATATTGCAGGCCTCCGATGTTTGTCCATCTACCACTACTCTTATGAGCCTATCGGAGAGAAATGATTTAATGATTGAGAAAACATTCCCAGTTATACCGTAGCTGGAAATCTTGTGAATTAGACCCTTATGCCATACCTTGTCGAAGGCCTTTAATATGTCAAGAACAATTGCCCTAGAAAGGAAACCTTTGTCAAGAGATTCACTAATCCTGTGGGATATAACCGTCAGCACATCTGCGGTAGATATTGCAGAGCAGAAACCATATTGTGTGTCACTAAGAAGGTTATTCCTGCTGAGGAAGTTGATTATTTCTCTATTTAATATTGATTCCAGCAACTTGTGGCCTAGGGAAAGCCCACCGAGGATGAGTGCAGAGTCACTTTCTATGCACGACATGGCACTACAAACATCCCGATATTATTCAACTGTTGAGTACGCAGCCGCTCTAAGCGCTACCAAAGAGTTAGGGGTCTGTTTAGCTTCAGAGTTTTCCTTCTCCTAGACGGATGGCCTGGGAAGATCTACGGATCCATCAGCACCGAGAGGGTTTTCCGCGCACCTGGGTCCTAATCCAGGTATTTCTGAGACCCCGCGTGGGTAGTTAATGTTACTGGGTTAGTTTGTAAACGTTATATATCTGCTGAAAAATTACATGATTAAGGGGCATTCCTATTTCATTGTTACTGGAGGAGGGGTTGAGTAAAATTTCATACAGTGGAAACAGGTTTGTTGGAAGGAGGATATAGTTTTATATTTTTCCTTTAAATTTATAATTATTTTTTTTAATTTGGCTTAGGAATAGGATAACACGTTACAGGGTGGATTAATATTTAGAATTAACTAAAAACAATTTTTGTTGTCCAATCTATGGATATTTTAGATGGTTGGAGGGGTAAGATGTATATTCAATGTAGATATAAGTAACGTAATTTTTATATGAAGTAGAATACAGTAAAGGTATTTTGGAAGAAAATTATAAGCTATGGCGTATTCAGTATGTATAATAAAGGAAACAGATATATGAGCATATTTTCAGCAGATGCGAATATATGGGGATTGTAGGTATTTCCTGTTTCCTCCGCTAATGCAGATATCTTCAGCTTTCGTTTGAGAACCAGGAAGTTGTGTTTTGCATTACAGAGTATCTGTTCAGTTTTTGTATTTATCATTGCAAAACTAAGGAAGAGGCAGCTACTGCTATTTAATATAGATAGCCGTAAATCTAAGTACATACTATAGCTAGTAGGTATCTATCTGGATAAGAATAAGCTAATGCATGCCTTATAGTTAGAAATGGATAGATATTTAGGGATGATGGGTTTCAATCGGTCAGCATGCCAAGGTTAAGGGCTGAGAGCTAAGGACTCCTTTCCAAAGGTGTGTGTAATGTATGAATGTTAATGGCAGATTGGGGATTAGAACAGATTGTTAGTTTTCAGGAGATGATTTATCTTACAGAATACAGTAGAATTAAATTTAGAGTTTCAAGTAAACTTTAGTTAGAGAAAAGAATAATAATATTTTTTTAGAATTCTAAATATAAACACACACACTACTATATATATATATATGTATATATATATATATATATACATATATATATATGTGTGTGTGTGTGTGTGTGTGTGTGTCCCAAATCCCTGGCCTTGAGAAAGAGGTGCCAAAAACTTGCTGCTATGTTTAAAATGATCTGAAATAACATCAAATTGGATGTTTGCTTCCAAATATTTATCAAATGTTGTATCCCCCTCTCTTTTTGAAATAAGGCACAATTATGAACATCTCAAATATCAAATGATCCTTAAACACTGTGAATGTTTCTTTATGTATGAATAAATAGAGTGGAGGCATTACATATACAAATATTTGGAATCAATTCTCCCCTTGCTGTTTTTTTTTCAGATAATATGAAATCATAGCAGCAATTCTTAGTCACCAATCTATCAAGACCATATATTTTGCTGAAATAGCAAACATCTTGTAATTTATATGCAAAACAAGGAAAACGAGGCACTATGATTGAAACATTTTTGGCTGTAAAAAGTGTCAGAAATTGGCTTTAAATGATGGATGATCCCCTTAATTTAGAGGCAAATGTCACATAGCTCAGCATAAAATTAAGGTCCTTAATTTTCTAATGAGGTTTAATTTGTAATATTCTAATCAATATTTGCTAAGAGTTTCAACTTATAAATTGTCAAAGATGTTTGTTTATATATATATATATGTGTGCGTGTCTGTGTGCGTGTGTGTGTATGTGTGTCTGTGTGTATTGGTTAGTTAATTAAATATTGAAATGCCCATATCCTCGGATCTATGGGTGGAAACTACATGAGAATTTGCATGTTTTTTGAAGATTATAAAACTATTATATAGTTAAATTTTTTAGACAGTTGATAACATAAAAACGATATCTTCAAACCAGTAAAATATGTCCGAATTCACCTAAATTAATAAATATAGTGTTCTGGCGAACCAGCATCAGTTCTGCTGCTTTTGGTTGAATTTTTCTAAGGTGTTTTTACTTTTTTCCTTTGCCTCCTCTGTAGCATTTTCAACTCCCTTTATATATATATATATATATATATATATATATATATATATATATATATATATATATATATATATATATATATGAAGGATTTTAATAGCACTGTGGGAAATGTCATTATTGAAATTGAGGATTTTTTTTGACGTTTCATCAATAAGAAATACTACAGAGTCTGAAAATATAATCTCTAAAACCAGTATGTAATTCAAAATTATTTGAATCGAATGAAGGGGGAAAAGCGTATGAAAAAGGCGGATAAAAAGAATTAAATTAACGATACTATATTACTATATAATTAATATTAACGATACTATTTTACTATATAAATAATATTAGATACGGAACTTCAAAGCCTAACCGTAATCTTATTGACCAATGGTTATGTTCTATATATCATTCAAAAGTGTATAAAGGAGAACACTCTTGCATTTAAAGGTGGAACATTTTTGGACCCTCAAAAATGTCCATGGATTGGCACTAAAAGCCAAGAGTTTTCGCAAAGAATTAGTATAGCCGTTTCTCGTTGCTATTTTGCAACGAAGGTTCGAGCAGTGTTTGGGACTAGAAGTGATTTCCCCTCCTTTCGAAAAGATAGTATTCCCACCACAGAATATAATATGGTAGTATACAAATTTCATGGTCAGTGTGAGGCTGACTACGTGGGGCATACTATTCAGCGATGTGAGTTGAGAATTTCTCAGCATGTCCCCCTTCGATATGTAGGCACAAACAATGGCTACCATCCGGGTGTTTGCATACTCATAGTCCGGCCATTGGTGAACACTTATTAAAGTGTCAAGTCTGCACTGAAGATTACACGGATGGAGCATTCTCCATTTTACACAGAGCCCGCTCGAGAATACATTTGAAAATTCTTTAAGCGGTCACGATTATTTTACGAAAACCAATTCTGTGTAAGCTAAAAGAACACACCCATAATCTAGAACTTATGGGTGCAGTTTGAGAATGCTTCTTCGTCTCTCCAACCTTCATTTATTAATTTCACCCCCTCATTCGTTAATTTTGGTCTTTAGACCTCGATATTATTTATTTTTTTTATTTTTTTTATCTCTTAAACCCACCGATGTTACTGTTGAAAAGCATCTGCCGAAAGATATGTTCGTTAATTTAATTCTTTTTATCCACTTTTTTCATACGTTTTCCCCCTTCATTCGGTTTAAATAGTTTTGAACTACATACTGGTTTTGGAGATTAGATTTTCAGACTTTGTAGTATTTCTTATCGATGAAACGTCAAATAAAAAGTCCTCAATTTCAATAATGGCATTTCCCCCAGTGCTATTAAAATCCTTCATAAAATTTTGTACCCATAAAAATGTTGTTATATATATATATATATATATATATATATATATATATATATATATATATATGTGTGTATATATATGTATATATATATGTATATATGTATGTATGTGGGTATGTATATATATATATACATATGTATATTTACACACACACGCACATATATATATATATATATATATATATATATATATATATATTCATTTGCACGCAAACTCTAGTACAGGTGAAAATACAGCTACATCTGTGATCGAAAGTCGACTGCTAACATGACAGTTTGCACTTAAATAATAAAACGGATTGTAAATGCCGGGCGTTATATTTGTCCGCACCAAAAGTGTTTCATTATGCGCTGGTAGCATGAGGTTATTTCATTCGCATTTTAAAGCCAAAACATAGAAAACATTCTAAAGTTAAGAAAAGAAAACATTTCGTTGTAAATTCATTTGCTAGCATTCTAAAGCTAAGAAAAGAAAACATTTTAAAGCCAAGAAAAGAAAACATAATTTACTCATAAGTGTTTAGCTCACAATGTGTTTTGCTCAACAATCAAACTGGAATAAAAATAAGACCGATTATAATCTAATATCTTGAGGCATCCCCAACTCTAGGAAATTTTAGCTAAGTTAGTTAAACTCACGTTGTTAATTTTGTCAAGTGTGTGTATGCATGAATGCATATATGCATATACAGTGACAACAAAAAGAAAGCCAGCACTTGTCATTTATTCGAACCCCCGCTAACCTCTCAATTTAGGGTTATTTTGTTTTATTGTCCTAAGCCCGAGAATACTTAAGTTAAAATTAAAATAAGAACAGAAAAAATTATAGAGAAAAAAGGCGAATCAAAAGCAGTTATAGGTTGTTTAAATAGCTACATTCAGTTTAGATTAAATTTGCGGACTTGCTTTTTTGCAACACTGCACATGTATATAAAAATGCATACACGTACGCTAACACACACACACACACAGAAAAACATACACCCATACACACACACACACACACATATATATATATATATTAAGGCAATATTTTTCATTCAAGCAACTATTATTAAATGCAACGTAGATACTTTGCTGTATGATTCTATTCTTTAATTTTTCGATTATCAATATAATCCTTGTATCAAAATCAAAAAATATTAATAAAAGTTCCATACTTGTTGCTGTCACTAGCGTTTTCGATTCGTCCACGAATCATAAGGTGTAAGTCTCCGAAGGAGCGAAAATTAGAATTAAACGTGAAAACTAAAATATACAGTATATATATATATACATATCTATCTATATCTATCTATCTATCTATCTATATATCTATAAAAACAGAGGTGTGTGTGCCACAGACGATTTCTGATTGGTTAATCCAATAATCACATCTCCTAAAAAACTATGGTTCGTAGGCTCTTAACTTTACCATAAAATATTATGGCTTTATTTATTGTCCATCTTGGAAGGGTTTAATTTTTTCCTAACTTGCGATTTACAAATTACAAAAATACGAAACTAACTTACAATCTAAAAATCGAACCTCCGACATCACGGCCGCCATTATGAAACTAAACTAAAAAAAAAAAAAAAAACGCGCGTTCACTCGTGGTCTTTACATTTCGGGTTTGGGTACTTGTGCAGTTTTCCATTGACATTAAAAAATGGAAATATTTTTTTAAAAAATATATTGTACGTACTCGTCATGGGATAAAGTGTTCCTACAGAAAAAATCACGTAATTTCATCAAGTAGTTATTTTTTTATAGCGAAAAAAGAAAAAAATCAACGCTACAAGCGAAATTAAACAGAAAGTTCAAGTAGGGGGATTTCCCTTTTTTTTCATAGCGAGGCCAAATTTCGCGAATTTGGCCTTTTTTTACAGCAGTTTGGCCTTCAAAATTTCTGTTTGGCCATTTTCTTCACCGATGAAATAAAAAAAGCAAATAAAAACAACGCAATAAAACTTTTAAAAATACGGCACACTTTTGTTGTTCTTGTTTGTTTGTTTTTTGGTAATTTTCCTTATTTTTTTATTTTTTCAAAATAATACTATTAAATGGACACTATTATGCCAAATTAGCCCCCCCCCCCAAAAAAAAATGCACAAAAATTCGAGATTTAAGGTTTTGACGAGATAATTTAGCGAATTGTCCGGACTATTGCGAGATAACCATCCATTAGTTTTTCCTGAAATTTTGCCACAAATTGTATTTCATTACATAGATGTGCATAGTAACAACATTTTTTTGCCGAAAATTCCCGTTGCGTCTCCAGATTCATCGATGAAGAAAAAGGCTATAAGACTACCATTACACACACAAAAAAATATAGATTTATTTTTGGGTAAAGTTCCCCCGGGTTTTCCTTTCACTTGAGTAAATAATGGTATTTTGTTATATATATGGCGTACTATTATCCTTATATATATGATGTTTATGTTTATAACAACATCTTAATACGGCGCTGCTGATCCATAGTCGTTTCGACTGACGGATGCCACACACATGTTTATATATATATATATATATATATATATATATATATATATATATATAAGTGTATGTGTGTGTTTGCGTGTCTGTGTGCATTTCCCTACGCTAAAACTCTGTCAATTTTAAGCCTAGAGATTCGAAATTTGATATACAGGGTACTGAGATTTGGGAAATTCGATGTGTTAGGTTTTCGACAGAAATTTGGCGATTAAGTGGTCAATATTCAACGATTTGACCTTTGGGAACTCTACCAAACTCCTCCTACAATTTTGGGTCTAAACAGTAAACACGTGATATTTTAGATATAGATTCCTTGGACATGGATCTAACTTATTAACTTTACTTTATCCCTAAACAATAAATGTTAAGAGGTCATAATAGGGGTCAAAGTTTTAAAAAATTGACCTTTTTTTTCTCAGCATTAACCTCAAAACACCTGGGCAACGCCGGGCAACGCCGGGCACCGATTGCTAGTATATATATATATATATATATATATATATATATATATATATATATATATATATATATATATATATATAAGAAGATGAATTAGATTAAAATTAATTCATCTTTTGGTATCAACTTTTACAAAATATTTCCGGGGTGTAATGTTTTTATATAAGACAATCCAAGCCTAATAAAATTTCCCAATATACTAGATAAAGCAAATAAACAAAATAGACCTTTTTTCTGAATATTCAAAATACGTAAATTGCTGTATATATATATATATATATATATATATATATATATATATATATATGTATAAGGAATGAAAAAATACCAGCGGTGGTTGACGTTAGCTTAAAGAAAAATAGAAAAAAACCGAATGAAATTATTAAAAAATCAACTTTCGTCCTTATTTCAGAGGACATCTTCAGTATAATTGAAATAAAAATGTAAGAAAAGAAAAAGTCATAGATCGTGCGAAAAAAAAAAGACAGTTTTTGAATCCTACGCACACATATTTGTCCTTCCCGACATGGGTAGGATTCAAAAAGTGTCTTTTTATTTCGCACGATCTATGACTTTTTCTTTTCTTACATTTTTATTTCAATTATCCTGAAGATGTCCTCTGAAATAAGAACGAAACGTTGATTTTTTTAATAATTTCATTCGGTTTTTTCTATTTTTCTTTGAACACACACACATATATATATATATATATATATATATATATATATATATATATATATATATATATATTAGCAAATAGGCTTGACAATGCCCAGAATTGTATGTTCATCGACGATATTTTACAATTCCAACATTTTGTTTTAATCGAGATCGTGAAAATCTCAAATCTTTTTATCAAATCGCGTGGTTGGCTGCATCATAGCCTACAATGCACTTAGTCTCAATTGAACAGTAGTGAACATACTGTTATTTTATCTAATGAGTGTTATATAAGCAGCAGTGATATACAAATGAGCGAACTAATGTTGGATGTGTGACATCACAGCATAAATCAATATACAAACACATGTTCACTTAAACAATATGCGTAGAAGTAGTCTTGAAGGAACCAATTATTCCAGATGTTTTCGAGATATAAAGAAGTGGAAAAAGACGTTTGATACACAAAATGCAGAAAAAGGCATCTTCGAGAACGGAGTATTCGAAGAAGTGAGAGTCCATGCGTATTTGTGGGACGAGTGTGGTGTTTGAGTCTAGAGGAAAAAGACACACTCATAAACGGACTGTTTAAATATTTCGAAACAAATGCGTTGTTCGGAATTCTAAATCAAAAGTCTATTAATTGGATTTTTCGGGGTACTTTTCTAATATTGCGTGCCACTTTTAAAACGCTTCAGTCGATATAACCTCCGACCTTCTTCCTGTGTATCTTATCACACTCGGGAATGTTCTGTCTGGAAGTTGGATGGAAATTTGAACAGAATCCTGTATTTTCTCTACAGGGATAGTCACCTCTATTTCTGCTACTCATGATTTCATTGAGATTCTTAAATAGTCATATTTTAGAAGCATATCACTTTTACAATTCTTCCAAAGTAATCCAACCACTGTACCACGGGTCTTTAAGGACAGTGTAGTACAAATATGGCATTTATTTCTAGTTTGAAATATCACTATTTATCAATAATGATTATTTCTACATAGTAATAATAATAATAATAATAATAATAATAATAATAATAATAATAATAATAATAATAATTCTGATTCCGTTTATAAACGTCTCTCTGGAAAGGGATGGGATTAATTTCCAGAGGATTTCCCTTAATCCCGGCTTCAAACCAGAAGCATCAAAGATCAAGAGTTTTCCTAAGGATGTTGGTTGTGCCTATAATTGCAGAGGTTTGAAGGCCGCCTGAAACATCGGGGATTTGTAAGTTTTTCAATTGCTCTTCCAGACGACTTCATACTACTCCTAGTGTACCAACTACGGCCGGGATTATTTGTGTTTTAAACCCGTATATACGCCTTATCTCCAAGGCCAATGGAGCATAATTGCTCCATTTCTCATACTCCTTCTCTCTCACATTCCTGTCCTAGGGTACTGAGAAATCTACACTCTGTCAGTTTTTTGAGACCTTGTCAATGACGACCAAATCCAGACGATTGTGTTCCAATTACTTGGTCGTTATAACACTTTTGTCCCACCATACCTCTACCTTGCCATCCTCACGTGTTCTCACTTCATAATGCACCTCCCCAAACGATTTTCAAGCACACTTCAACCCAACCGTCTTACACACCTCCCAATATATCCGGAGTCCCATGCGAGCGTGTCTTTTGCGGTACTCTCTCTTGGCCAGTCCACTACACCCTGCTGCTATGTGCGCAATTGACTCTGAGGTCTTACAACAAATCCTGCATTCTGCAGCAACTTCCTCTTATAGAACCACTTTTTTGAACAATCGTGTTCTTAATGCTTGTTCTTGTGCTGCACAAAGAAAAAGCTTCAGTACTCTTAGCTAGATACCCAGCTCTAAGCCATTGCCATGATCTTTCATCAGCCACTTCTGCTATATCCTGGAACAAACTTCCATCTATTTTCTTCCTTGTGAGTTCCTCTGCCCTGTCTCTATCCATACGTTTCACATAAACAGCCTTGGTCTCACATACCTCCACTTCATTGGCCACAACATTAAGCATCCACTCCTCATTTCTAACCACATACTCCTTCAACGATATCTTGTTCTAACACAATCTTTTACACTTTTCAATCCTCTCCCACCATCTTTCCTCTTTTGATACAACCTTGCTACGCTACTTCGATTGTGGGATATACCAAACATTGCTAAAACTTTTGTTTTTATATCCATGGCATGCAAATCCTTGTCAGACCATTCTAAATTCCCGCACTGTATCTCCAAACACGGATTGCCCATACATTTACTGCTTTCATTAGGTTTCGTCCATACAGTTTCGGCTTTGCAATTAGTTTCACTCTTCTAAGATACTCCTTCCTGCCTTGTTCCTTCATCTCTTTATTCATGATGCCTACACCCTCCAAACTCCCAAATATTTATATCCTGTATCTTCTATTCCTTTCATGATTTCGCCATTTGGCAGCATTATTCCATTCGAATGAACCTTTACTCACCAGCACCGCACATTTACTAATCCCAAACTCAATCCCAATGTCTTTTGAGTATGCCCCGCAAGTTTTACCAGCCTCTGCATTTTCTTTTCATTTCTACAGAATATTTTCAAATCATCCATAAACAGTAGATGGTTGAGGCGTCTGTCACGAGATCCAAAGTTATACCATAGTTTTTCTATTTTTAAAAGGATGCTCAGTGGCATCATTACCATTACAAAAAGAAATGGCGATAACGAATCTCCTTGAAATATCCCACGTTTATTGCCAACCTGCCCTATCTCCTCTCTTTTTGCTGTCAGCACCGTTTTCCATTTAGCCATACTTGTCTCCGAAAGCCCTACCACATTCTCAGTAACCTTCATCATTAATAGTGTTTTACGTATCCATGAATGATGAACCATGTCATAAGCCTTTCTGTAATCGATGCATGCTATGCTCAAATTCCTCTTCTTCTTCGCATCTTACATTATTGCTTTATCGATTAGTAATTGCTCTTTAGTACCTCTCGAGCCTTTCTGGCACCCCTTTTGTTCGCCAGGAAAAACACGATTACTCTATAGATATTCATAAATTTTTCCGCAAATATTACAGTCAGCAGTTTCCACATCAATGGCAGAGATGTAATTGGCCTATAATTATTGGCATCTGTTCCTTTTGCAGGATCTTTTCTAATCAGTGTTGTTCTTCCCTTCACAAGCCAATCAGTGAATCTCCCGTCTCTACAACCCTTTGATAGGGTATGGCATAAAGGTTTACTTCACAAGATCTCTAGCTATTGTATATCTGGAAATGTCTTCTCAGTTATTAAATCATTTCTTTCTTTCATACAACTACCATTAGACCTTACTATTCGGAAACAATGATTTATCCCAAATAACAGTCTGCCTATTATCATTGGCTGGTACAATGTAATTCTATTATTCCGGAATATACACTGCCATGCAAAAAGCGAACACGTCGACCATATATCAATATGGCCGCTTAATCGGCTTGCATTTAAAAAAAAATCATTTATACTTTCCTATTGTCCCTTTTCATCTACTTTCTGGAGTACTGTTTACAAAAATAAACCATAAAATTTAGCCTAGAGTTACACAAATAAGATTTCGTAACTTTCGTAGAAATAAGTTAGCGGACCTGTTAGGTTATGTTTTCATCTACTGCAAATACCTTTGCTACGGCGTAGTTAATTACGCCATTCCGCATTATTTGCATTAACGTTATTTACAGTTATTTACATATTCTGACATTAAACAAATTACGACGCATCTTTCTTTTTATCATGTCTGTGTTCAGGGTTCTAAATTAGCTGATGCTATAAGAACTAATTTCTTAGTAGACGATTAAAAACTATTCTCTATAACCGAGTGTTGATAGAAAACCGACGAACCACCGATACTTACATTCCATGAAACATTTAGCCAAGAAGCAGCGGCACCTTATTGAACCAATAATATTTCCAGTCGGTTAAAACATTTTAAAAATAAGCTACGGCAACTATTTCATTTATGTTTTATAGACATTCCATATTATGGTAACATTTGCAAAACATTTGTCTTCTACATTAAAAGAATCCTTTTTAAATGATTTGATTAATAAAAAATATCGTTAGATCGAACATAAAAACTTATGAGACAATAATATGAACGAATCTCTGGCGGGCGTTTAGGAAATTGATCCCCCTCTCAGTTCCACAATTTACACTTTATTCGCCTTAATCTCATTGGTTAGAAACTTACCTTTCAGATTAAAAAAATCTTATGACTTTTTTTGTCGGGGATCAGTTTTCAATTATAACGTCTACTAAACTAAACACGTACTTTGTGACCATCATTGTTGGAATATTTTTCTCAACCTTATATTTTAAAATTGACCCCGACAATGAGTCATATTTTTTTTAATTTAAAAAATTCTTTTTTAAAATATGAAAGTTAACTTTGTACTCAATGAGCTTAACATGAAAAAGAAAAATAATGTAAATTGTGGAATTTAGAATTGGAGATTAAAAAGCGTCCTCCGATATTTTTACAAAAAGAGATTTGCAGTAGCCACCTACATCAAAGTGAGTTAGATTGATTAGGCGAAAAACAAAAAAAAATATTTTTCACTTTCGAAATCATAAAACCTGCTTCTTTTTATATAAAAAGTAATTTTTACATTCTAAGCCTGAGTTACATCCAGATAAATTATGGTTTTTATTACTGTTAGATTCAGTTTATATTTGACTACATTTACGCCAGTTTTGTTCTTTTGTTTTTTTTTAATTGTCTTTATCTATCAAATAATGTAGGCCGCTAAAAGAAAGCTTTCCCCTTTTATTACATTTCCTACAAATATACTTATTAGTTATATATTGTTTTCTCTTTAATATAGTTGGTTTTTGTTTATTTCTCTTTTCAGGAATAATTTTCGACACTGCTAAGATATTAAACATTTTATTTTAGGTACTTTTTTACCTTAAAAATAACTACACAATTTCCTCTAAACTGATGAATTCTATAGGTTTAGGAATCTGTTCAATGAGACAATATATTTAAACTTTGGCGGAGACAAGTAGTTATCGAGATATAATGACATGCATTATGCATTGTAATTAATTGTTCTGTATACGCGCGAGGAAACAGTATACTTCTTTCCGCACGACACTGACATCCACCCCCCATTTTGCAACAACTTAGCTTCCATTAATGCTTTCCTTTCTTGTAAGGTAAATCTCATTCTTCTTGAGAATATCTCTTATAACCGTGTCAAATAAAATGTGCACACGTTGCAGATTACACAACCCATAAATGGGAGTAACTGCCGACTTTGCTTTATAAGTCATTATCAGATTAAGTCAATGACTTTCGAATGTAATGCACACATCTTCTTTATTGACTTCCTAAGAAAGATGCGAGTGCACCATGATTTTAACTTCCATGTTCGATCCCATATCATACCCCTGGTAGCAAAAGACTTCTACGGAAATGCCATATTGCTCTCAAAATCCCTTTTTTCGGTCGCATCAAGAAAATCGACTTAGTGTGAAAAAATATCTGCTTCGCATCATTCTGTAAATTCAATTCCTAAAAACTAGTATTTACTTTCTCTCTCTTTCTTTCTCTCTTTCTCTATCACTGATATTTAATGCGTTAACAAGTGTTATGGTATATTATGCATACACAAGAACTTAGATTTGTTCTGTATTGATTTAGCATGAAGGTCGATAAGTTTAGGCTGAATGCGGTTGATGACATAATAATCACCGTTTTCATTCTTAGTGCATCTTGTATGTTCAGACAGGTAGTAAAAAATGTCGTATATAATCAGTGCTTCACTAAAATAATTTCTATTTCTCTTGTAACAGAGCTTTTCATTTGGGTCAATGGCGGCCGTATTCACTGAAGCCAAATATTCAAGTATATTAATTAAGCGGAATAAAACTGCCCTGGAGTATGTCTGCTCTTCCTGAATTATTTTACTTGATTCTTACTCAACGGGATTGTCCGATCATTTATAACACGACATAATCATATTTTTTTTTTGTTGAGTTGATTGTTCATGTGATTTCAGAGTGTTCGACAGACGACTGCACTTGTTACTAAATTGTGTGAACAATAACACGTTTCCAATGCGTTTGCTTTTATTATTGAACAAACAATAGTAAAAAGAGAAAACATTAAACAGATTTTAAAGTCAAAAAGAAAACGCATTAATCAGATTTTTTGTTTGTAGGCGATGAACGACGAACATTCATTAATTTTAAATGTTAGTTATTTACATTATTTTTCAGTGTTAACTAAAAGTTATTTACTGAAATTTTCCTCGGTTGGTTTACGTCGCTAAATTACAAATTATAATCTGTCAGCCGAACTGGACAAATCAATACTAAATCAATATATCGTGTTTTACTTTATTTTTACTCCATCATTTACATCATCAGAGGTACAAAAAGTAGAACATACTGCCCAGTAGTGTGATACTAGTAGCACATATACCACCCTAAATATGATAATAATACCCTATACATGAAGAAATGAAGGCAGAGAAGAGGTACAGAATACACTTAGGTATATACATCCTAATAGCACGAAAGACGGGGCCAATCTCTCAAGCAAAAGCCCCGGTAATGTCCTCAATAGGTAATATGGATAATTATTTAAAACAAAGTTATAGAAGAATATGTGCACAGGATATAAATCTAATGGCAAGTATGTTGCGACTTTAAGTATGGTATGCCTATATATTTACGCGTATGTCTTTAATTACTACACGGGTGTACGTATTTTTATGCCCATTCAGTACCGTGCTAAGTTACATCCCACCTCCAGCAGAATGCGACTTGCAATCCTTCTAATCAAGAAATGATGCTGGATTCTCTGAAATCTAGTGCACCCACAAGAAGATGTATGTGAATCAAAATAAAATCCTCTACTAATACAGATATTGTTGTTTTAATGTTATGCATGACGAATTTTTTTCAGCATTTTTATTCACTTTTTGTATTTCCTAGAAATATTATTATGATTATAGTGCGTTTAGGGTCTTTGTCGTCTATACATTTTAACATGGATTTTTAACAAAATGTAACTTCAAATTTCAAAACTATTTTGTAGTCGAAATTTTAATATGCTGTCAAAAAATAGATTTACGAGTTTATTTTAAAAACTAAGAAGGTGGATAAGTGCGTCTTACTAGAGAAACGGAAACGTAAAAAATGATTTTATTCGAACCAGCATTAGTTTAAATATCATGTTGATTGGTAAAAGTAAATAAAGTCAATTGAAAAGGAGAGACAATAGGAGAAAATCAGAAGGAGTTAAAAGACGTCTACATTCCACTAAGATTCGATGAATTTAAACTATATAAATTTCAGAATGCATTTATTTCAAACGATGAAACTGCTGATGTTTGCTTGAAATAAGCCCGAAACAACACAATGTATCTTTAACAATAGAACACTCTCTTATCAGCTTAGGAAAGTTGAAATATAATTCATGAAATTCAACTTTCTATAAAACGTTTCTTGGATGATGTTATTAGTTTCGTTACAAAATAAAATATCACCATCAGTGATAAAATAGAAGTAAAATAAAACTTCTCAAACGATTTGCTAATTTAAATAACGATAATCCTGACTGAATTCAATGTAAACGCAGAACTCACTTGAATAGTAAATAAAAACCACAGACTTATTTAGGACTGTATTTATTTGTATTATTTTAGATGTTTAACAATCAAAGAATATAACAGAATTTTACCTTTACTATATGTTCTTTTATACATGTATTTTTACTTAAATACTCAGACCATGACATATTTTAAAATGTCTGTAATACTGTTTAGTAAAATGTGCACATGTATACTAATAGATTTTCTATAACAGCTTCCTTGTAATCTTATAAATAAAAGTTTTAATCAGAAAACGATCGTAAATCTAGAACAAACAAACGTCGTCGGACGAAAGCTTCAATCAAAGTAAAAAGATACAGAAAGAGTTTTAAAATAAACACAGATAAAACCAATAAAACCAGGTTTTAAAAAATTAAATGGGATTCTCTAACGAGAATTATTTACTAAATTCTCTAACGAAAATTATTTATTAAATTCTCTAACGAAAATTATTTATTAAATTCTCTAACAAAAAGTTATTTACTAAATTTTCTAACGAAAATTAATTACTAAATTCTCTAACGAAAATTATTTACTACATTCTCTAACGAAAATTATTTACTAAATTTTCGTACGAAAATTATTTATTAAATTCTCTAACGAAAGTTATTTACTAAATTCTTTAACGAAAAGTTATTTACTAAATTCTTTAACGAATAGTTATTTATAAAAGTCTCTAATGAAAAGTTGTTTACTAAATTATCTAACGAAATGTTATTTATTAAATTCTCTAACGAAAAGTTATTTATTAAATACTCTAACGAAATGTTTTATACTAAAATCTGACGAACTTTTATTTTTTAAATTCTCTAACTAAAAATTATTTACTAAATTCTCAAACTAAAAGTAACTTACTAAATTCTCTAGCGAAAATTTTTTTATTAAATTCTCTGACAAAAAACTTTTTTACTAAATTCTGTAACTAAAATTTTTTTAGCAAATTCTCTAACGAAAAATTATTTATTAAATTCTCAAACGAAAATGAATTATTAAATTCTCTAACCAAATAATTATTTACTAAATTCTCCAAGGAAAGTTATTTACTAAATTCTCTAACGCATATTATTTATCAAATTCTCTAACGAAAATCATTTGCTAAATTCTCTTAGGAACAGATATTTATTAAATGCTCTAACGCAAATTATTTACTAAATTCTCTACCAAAAAATTATTTATTAAATTCTCTAACGAAAATTATTTACTAAATTCTCTAACGAAAAATTATTTACTAAATTCTCTAACGAAAAATTATTTACTAAATTCTCTAACGAAAAATTATGTACTAAATTCTCTAACGAAAAATTATTTATTAAATTCTCTAACGAAAAATTATTTACTAAATTCTCTAACGAAAAATTATTTATTAAATTCTCTAACGAAAAATTATTTACTAAATTCTCTAACGAAAAATTATTTACTAAATTCTCTAACGAAAAATTATTTACTAAATTCTCTAACGAAAAATTATTTACTAAATTCTCTAACGAAAAATTATTTACTAAATTCTCTAACGAAAAATTATTTATTAAATTCTCGAACGAAAAATTATTTACTAAATTCTCTAACGAAAAATTATTTATTAAATTCTCTAACGAAAAATTATTTATTAAATTCTCTAACGAAAAATTATTTACTAAATTCTCTAACGAAAAATTATGTACTAAATTCTCTAACGAAAAATTATTTATTAAATTCTCTAACGAAAAATTATGTACTAAATTCTCTAACGAAAAATTATTTATTAAATGCTCTAACGCAAATTATTTACTAAATTCTCTACCAAAAAATTATTTATTAAATTCTCTAACGAAAAATTATTTACTAAATTCTCTAACGAAAAATTATTTACTAAATTCTCTAACGAAAAATTATGTACTAAATTCTCTAAGGAAAAATTATTTATTAAATTCTCTAACGAAAAATTATGTACTAAATTCTCTAACGAAATATTATTTATTAAATTCTCTAACGAAAAATTATTTACTAAATTCTCTAACGAAAAATTATTTACTAAATTCTCTAACGAAAAATTATTTACTAAATTCTCTAACGAAAAATTATTTATTAAATTCTCTAACGAAAAATTATTTATTAAATTCTCTAACGAAAAATTATTTATTAAATTCTCTAACGAAAAATTATTTACTAAATTCTCTAACGAAAAATTATTTACTAAATTCTCTAACGAAAAATTATTTATTAAATTC
Source organism: Euprymna scolopes (assembly GCF_053919585.1). Taxonomy (NCBI): domain Eukaryota; kingdom Metazoa; phylum Mollusca; class Cephalopoda; order Sepiida; family Sepiolidae; genus Euprymna; species Euprymna scolopes. The sequence goes on from NC_136485.1 coordinate 2,674,383, forward strand.
TCTAACGAAAAATTATTTACTAAATTCTCTAACGAAAAATTATTTATTAAATTCTCTAACGAAAAATTATTTACTAAATTCTCTAACGAAAAATTATTTACTAAATTCTCTAACGAAAAATTATTTATTAAATTCTCTAACGAAAAATTATTTACTAAATTCTCTAACGAAAAATTATTTACTAAATTCTCTAACGAAAAATTATTTACTAAATTCTCTAACGAAAAATTATTTATTAAATTCTCTAACGAAAAATTATTTACTAAATTCTATAACGAAAAATTATTTATTAAATTCTCTAACGAAAAATTATTTACTAAATTCTCTAACGAAAAATTATTTACTAAATTCTCTAACGAAAAATTATTTATTAAATACTCTAACGAAAAATTATTTACTAAATTCTCTAACGAAAAATTATTTATTAAATTCTCTAACGAAAAATTATTTACTAAATTCTCTAACGAAAAATTATTTACTAAATTCTATAACGAAAAATTATTTACTAAATTCTCTAACGAAAATTATTTACTAAATTCTCTAACGAAAAATTATTTACTAAATTCTCTAACGAAAAATTATTTATTAAATTCTCTAACGAAAGTTATTTATTAAATTCTCTAACGAAAATTATTTACTAAATTCTCTCACGAATAGTTATGTACTAAATTCTCTAACAAAAAATTATTTATTAATTTCTGTAACCAAAAATTAATTATTAAATTCTCTAATGAAAAGTTATTTATAAAGTCATATACGAAAATTATTTACTAAATTCTAGAACGAAAAATTATTTATGTTATTCTCTAACAAAAAATATTCACAAAATTATCTAACGAAATATTATTTACTAAATTCTCTAACGAAAATTATTTATTAAATTCTCTATCAAAAATTTGTTACTACATTCTCTAACAAAAATGTATTTATTAAATTCTCTAGGAAAAATTATTTACTATATTTCCTAACGAAAAATTATTTATTAAATTCTCTTTAAATATTACTGATTAAATTATCTAACGAAAAGTTATTTATTTTATTCTCTAACAAAAATTATTTATTAAATTCTTTGAAGAACAAATATCTACTTAATTCTCAAACGTAAAATTATTTACTAAATTCTCTAACGAACAGGTGTTTATTACATTTACTAAGGAAAAGTTATTTACTAAATTCTCTAACGAAAAGTTATTTTACTAAATTCTCTAACGAAAAGTTATTTATTAAAGTTTCTAACGAAAAGTTGTTTACTAAATTATCTAACGAAAAGTTATTTACTAAATTCTCTAAGACAAAGTTATTCATTAAATTCTCCAAGGAAATGTTATTTAATAAATTCTCCAAGGAAATGTTATTTACTAAATTCTCTAACGAAAAGTTATTTACTAAATTCTCTAACGACATATTATTTATTGAATTTTCTAACGAAAAGCTGTTTACTAAATTCTCTAACGAAAAGTTATTGTTCTGTAACAAAAAGTTATTTACTACATTCTCTAACGAAAAGTTATTTACTACATTTTCTAACGAAAAGTTATTTACTAAGTTCTAAAACGAAATATTATTTACTAAATTCTCTTACGAAAAGTTATTTACTAAATTCTCTAACGAAAATTATTTACTAAATTCTCCTACGAAAATTATTTATTTAATCTGCTAACGAAAAATTATGTTTAAAATTTTTTAACGAACAGTTTTTTATTAAATTGTCTAACGAAAATTATTTATCAAATTTTTTAACGAAAAGTTATTTACTAAATTCTCTAACGAAAATTATTTATTAAATTTTCTAACAAAAATTATTTACTAAATTCTTTAACGAAAATTATTTACTAAATTCTCTAACGAAAATTTATTTACAAAAGTCTCTAACGAAAATTTATTTACTAAATTCTCCTACGAAAATGATTTATATAATTCGCTAACGAAAAATTATGTTTAAAATTGTTTAACAAACATTTTTTTATTAAATTCTCTAACGAACATTATTCATCAAATTTTTTAACGAAAAGTTATTTACTAAATTCTCTAACGAAAATTATTTATTAAATTTTTTAACAAATATTATTTACTAAATTCTCTAACGAAAATTGTTTACAAAAGTCTCTAACGAAAAGTTATTAACTAAATTCTGTAACGAAAATGATTTATTAAATTCTCTAACGAAAAGTTATTTACTAAATTCTCTTACGAAAAAGTATTTATTAAATCTCTATCGAAAGATTATTTACAAAAGTTTCTAACGAAAATGATTTACTTAATTCTCTAACTAAAAATTATTTACAATATTCTCTAACGAACAGTAATTTACTAAACTCTCCAACGAAAAATTATTTATTAAATTCTCTAACGAAAAATTATTTACTAAATTCTCTAACGAAAGATTATTTTTTAAATTCTATAATGAAAAGTTATTTTCTTTATTCTCTACCGAAAAATTATTAACTAAATTTTCTAACGAAAAGTTATTAATTAAATACTCTAACGAAAATTATTCATAAAATTCTTAAACGCAAAGTTATTTACTAAATTCTCTAAAGAAAAGTAATTTTATAAAATCTCTAACGAAAAATTATTTACTAAATTCTCTAAAGAAAATTTATTTATTAAATTCTGTAACAAAACATTATTTATTAAATTCTCTTACGAAAAGTCATTTATTAAACTCTCTAACGAATATTTTTTTACTAAATTCTCTTACCAAAATTATTTACTAAATTCTCTTACGAATATTATTTGCTAAATTCTCTAATGAACAGTTATTTATTAAATTCTGTAATGCAAATTATTTACTAAATTATCTTCCAAAGAATTATTAATTAAATTCTCTAACGCAAATTATTTACTAAATTCTCTAACGAAAAATCATTTACTAAATTCTCTAACGAACATTATTTATTAAATTCTATAATAAAAAATGATTTACTATATTCACTAACGAAAAATTATTTATTAAATTCTCTTACGAAAATTAATTACTAAGTTCTCTCATGAATAGTTATTTACTAAACTATCTTCGACAAATTATTTATTAAATTTTCTAACGAAAAATAATTTATTAAATTCCCTAACGAAAATTATTTATTAAATTCTCTAACGAAAAATAATTTACTAAATTCTCTAACGAACAGTTATTTACAAAATTCTCTAACGAAAATTTATTCACAAAATTCTCTAATGAAAAATTATTTACTAAATTCTTTAACGAAAATTAGCTATTAAATTCTCTAACAGAAAATTAATTTACTAAATTCTCCAACGTACAGTTATTTAGTAAATTCTCTAACGAAAAATTATTGACTAAATTTTCCAACGAAAAGTTATTTACTAAATTCTCTAACGAAAATTTATTTACAAAATTCTCTAACGAAAATTGTTTACAAAATTCTCTAACGAAAAATTATTTACTAAATTTTCTTACGAAAAGTTATTTATTAAATTCTGTAACGAAAAATTATAGACTAAATTCTCTAACGAAAAATTATTTATTAAATTCTCTAACAAAATTTATTTCCAAAATTCTCTAACGAAAATCTATTTACTAAATTCTCTAACGGAAAGTTATTTGCTAAATTTTCTAACGAAAATTTATTTATTAAATTTTCTGTGAAAGTGCACTGCGGGACCACATGAATATTTACCTTTAAGAAGTCATTGGCCTTTTAATATCCAACTGTTTACAGCTCCAGTCGGGTCTGCTGATTTAAAAAATAACATTTAATAGTGTCGCAGTCTTGAATTATGAGTAAATCTGACACATACATTAGCCCATGGGAATGAGTATGGTAATGTCTTGCCGCCATTGTTTTCTTGCTTGTCGTCTGGTGAAGTTGGTGAGCATGCGCAGAAATTGTCAATGATTGTAGCAGACAAGTCTTTTTTCCTCAGTTTCAGCATTTACTGCAAACAAAAAACCACGTGAAATTAAATTCTAAAATTGTTTCTTACTCTTTTCTGTACAAAATGTTTTATATTTTTTCACACATATAACTCTTTATATGTTTATACATTTATTTATTTCCATTTTTTTGTTTCTTTTTTTCTGTAAAAAGTTATTTTAACATTTTCTTCAACAGCGAAAAAAGATGAATATCAATACGTTGGATTCCTGATACGGTTGTAGCAACGAATATTTCGACACAGTAAAAGCATATCACAAAGATGACACCGGCATGCAATTTTTGCGAAAACATGGTGTTTTGTCGACAAGCGTTACCTGTCCCCAATGCAAAAATGAGTATTATTTTCGAGAAGGTAAACGAATCTGGAGGGGTGCACGCACTACACAAAAGTGGAAAAATCCCCAAAAAGAAAATATTGCGGTTTCACTGTCGCCGAAACAACAGGAACATTCATTGCTTGGATGCCAGCGTGGAAAGTAATAATGTTCGTCAATCATTTGTTTAAGCACCATGTGGAATCACGGACAGTATGCAAAAATCTGAACATTTCGCAACACTCCTCAGTTGATTGGCGGTTCTTCTGTTCTGAGGTCTCTGAGGACTGGCTTAACAGCCAGAAACTCATTGGAGGCGACGGGATAGCTGTCGAAACTGACGGAGCCCTAATCGTTCGCCGAAAATATAATCGAGGAAGGATGGCTAGTCAGATATGGCTTTTCAGTGGAATTGAAAGAATTAAAAAAAAAAGGTTCGTCGTCGCGCTGACTGGCCCAGATGAAAAACAGAAGGCCAAAACTCTGATTCCGTTGGTGCACAAGTTTATCCTTCCGGGCTCAATAATTTTCAGTGATTGTTGGAATGCATATACTAACCTCGACCGGCATTTTCCACACTAAACCATAAACTATTCAGAAAATTTTGTGGGCCCTCAGGATACCAACATCCACACACAAAATGTAGAACGAATGTGGCTAGACGTAAAACAGTGGATTAAGCGGCCTGGTATTCGAGCAGAATTCATGCAGAAATACCTAGCCAGGTATGTTTTTATAAGGAGTGAGACAGACAAGACGAAACTTTTGCATAAATTTTTTTACGGACAGCTGCATTGTACAGACACAAGTCGGAACTTGGAGAGATTTCTTGTTAAAAAAACAAAAATCTTTCTTCCCTGAAATAAAAACAATAAACTTTCCTTAAAAAAAATACTAACCTCAATTTTCTTCCTTGTTAAGAACAAAACATTTTCATTTTGTGTTAAAAAAAAACGGAATAAGAAAAAAAGAGGAGGTATTTACCCAAACCCTTTCTTGGAAAAATAAATAAATAAAAGTCTGTACAAAAAAATGTTCGCTTGTCTTTTTTTTTCTTTTTTTAGTCGGGGAGGGGTCTTGAATGGCAAGAAACATGGTGGCCATTAAACTATTACCCGAAATTATTGATTTTTTTTGTGTTATTATTGTACATAATTTTAGTTTGAGACACTATTAAATGTTTTTTTTTCAAGCAGCAGACCTGAACGGAGCTGTAAACAGTTGGGTATTAAAACAACAACGACTTCTTAAAGGTAAATATTCGGGTGGTCACCCAGTGCACTTTCACCGTATGTTTTATTAGACAATTCACATTTTCAACAGCGATGTATTCTGTGCACGGGGTGGATTATATTGGTAATCATTTTTCAGGTTTTTCCCAATATTGCTTTATCCAGCATTTTATTAAAGCAACATGTCCGAGATTGATGAGGCTTCTTTTTAATTTAGGCTGCACAAGCACCTGTACTTTGATTTAAAATTATTCATGTTTGCACATCGTTTCTGATGCACTTGTGAAATTGTACGTATATGTGGATGGAAATTTTTCGAAGAAACACTTCTCTTATTATATAACTTATCTGTCAATTCTCATCTGAAGTTGCATGTTATCTTTCTTCCCATTGGTACTACACAGCCACAATTTAGTGAGAGTTGATAAGATAATACGTTTGTTTTTTAAAATTACGACTTCAAGACCTTTCTGCCTGTACTGTCAAGAAATGTAATATCAGCTTCGACAAAAGAAATGGTTTTCATCTTTTGGGAACTTAGTACTGCTCTACTTAGAATGTTCTTTCTGAAAGCACATCATAACAGGAAAGCAAACCAATAATAAAACGCAAGCTCAAGATTTTAATAGTAAAATCCCGACATTTATTGTTGATAAATTTCCATCGACTTCTCAGAGACACTCACTACATTCGTTTGATCGCTTTTAAAATCAATGAAAGCGCAACGACTTATCAGCTTCCATCCTTGCATCTTTTCTTGCAAGGTCGATTTCCTGCTTACTGAGAATACCAAGTCCATTGATTGACGGGGCAAATAAAATGTGTACAGGTTGCAGATTACCAAACAAGGCAATGAATGTAACCGTCAGTTTTGCATCATCAGCAATTATCGGATTAAGTCGATGACTGGTGCATGGCAGGAATGCACCTTCTTTATTGACTTTTAGGAAACACGTCACACGGCATAATTTAAACCTGGCTGTTACATCTGATATTGTATACCTAAATGTAATGGTCTTCTATGGAAATACCATATTGGACAGAGTTGATCATGCTTTCAGACATCTCTTATTCGGCTATATCAGGTAAAACTACACAGTATTAAAATATTCATGCTTCGCATAATTCTCTAAATTTAAGTCCCAACTAACAATATTATATTTCTCTCTCTGAAAGATATCAAGTCAGTGAATTAGTCTTATGCTATATAATTATTATACAAGAACTTTGGATATTTTCTGTATTGATTTAGCACAAAAGCCGATAGGTTCGTTCCGTATGCGTTGAAGTACATAATGACCCCATTGTTAATAGTTCTTAGTTTAAATACATAATGAGCAACTTGTTCATAGTTCTTAGTTTGAATACATAATGACTACTTGTTGATAGTTCTTAGTTTGAGTACATAATGACCACATTGTTGATAGTTCTTAGTTTGAATACACAATGAGCTACTTGTTCATCGTTCTTAGTTTGAATACATAATGACCACCTTGTTCATAGTTCTTAGTTTGAATACATAATGACCACCTTGTTCATAATTCTTAGTTTGAGTACATAATGACCACCTTGTTCATAGTTCTTAGTTTGAGTACATAATGACCACCTTGTTCATAGTTCTTAGTTTGAGTACATAATGACCCCATTGTTGATAGTTCTTAGTTTGAATACATAATGAGCTACTTGTTCATAGTTCTTAGTTTGAGTACATAATTATCACCTTGTTGATAGATCTTAGTTTGTCATAGTTATTAGTTTAAATAAACAATTAGCAACTTGTTCACAGTTCTCATAATGACCCCCTTCTTAATTGTTCTTAGTTTTGGTACATAATAAGCAATTTGGACATAGTTATTAGTGTGAATACATAATGAGAAACTTGTTCACAGTTCTTAGTTTGAATACATAATGACCACCTTCTTCATTGTTCTTAGTTTGAGTACATAATGAGCAATTTGTTCATAGTTCCTAGTTTGAATACATAATGACCACCTTAGTTTGGGTACATAACGAGCAATTTGTTAATAGTTATTAGTTTGAATACGTAATCAGCAACTTGTTCATAGTTCCTAGTTTGAATACATAATGACCACCTTCTTCATTGTTCTTAGTTTGGGTACATAATGAACAATTTGTTCATAGTTATAAGTTTGAATACATAATCAGCAACTTGTTCATAGGTTCTAGTTTGAATAAAGAATGACTACCTTCTTCATTGTTCTTAGTTTGGGTACATAATGAGCAATTTGTTCATAGTTCTTAGTTTGAATACATAATGACCACCTTCTTCATTGTGATTAGTTTGGGTACATAATGAGCTATTTGTTCATAGTTATTAGTGTTAATACATAATGACCACCTTCTTCATTGTGATTAGTTTGGGTACATAATGAGCAATTTGTTAATAGTTATTAGTGTTAATACATAATGACCACCTTCTTCATTGTTCTTAGTTTGTGTACATAATGAGCTATTTGTTCATAGTTATTAGTTTAAATAAACAATTAGCAACTTGTTCATTGTTTTAATTTGAGTACCGTATGAGCAATTTGTTCATAGTGATTAGTTGTAATACAAAATTAGCAACTTGTTCATAGTTCTTAGTGTGAATACAAAATGACACCCTTCTTCATTGTGATTAGTTTGAGTACATAATGAGCAATTTGTTCATAGTTATTAGTTTTAATACATAATGAGCAACTTGTTCATTTTTATTAGTTTGAATACATAATGACCACCTTCTTCATTGTTCTTAGTTAGAGTAGATAATGATAATAGTTAGAGTAGATAATGACCCACTTTGTTCATAGTTATTAGTTTTAATACATAATGAGGAATTTGTTCATAGTTATTAGTTTGAATACATGATGAGCTATGCCCACCTTCTTCATTGTTCTTAGTTTGGGTACATAATGAGCAATTTGTTCATAGTTATTAGTTTTAATACATAATGAGCAACTTGTTAATAGTTCTTAGTTTGAATACATAATGACCACCTTCTTCAATGTTATTTGTTTTTAGTACATAATGAGCAATTTGTTCATAGTTATTAGTTTTCATACATAATGACCACCTTTTTCATAGTTCTTAGTTTGAGTACATGAGGAGCAATTTGTTCATAGTTATTAGTTTTAATACATAATGAGCAACTTGTTCATAGTTCTTAGTTTGAATACATAATGACCACCTTCTTCATTGTGATTAGTTTAAGTACATAATGAGCAATTTGTTCATAGTTATTAGTTTCAATACATAATGACCACCTTTGTCATTGTTCTTAGTTTGAGTACATAAGGCGCAATTTTTTCATAGTTATTAGTTTTAATACATAATGAGCAACTTGTTCATAGTTCTGAGTTTGAATACATAATAACCACCTTCTTCATTGTGATTAGTTTAATAACATAATGAGCAATTTGTTCATAGTTATACGTTTCCATACAAAATGACCACCTTTTTCATTGTTCCTAGTTTGAGTACATAAGGAGCAATTTGTTCATAGTTATTAGTTTTAATACATATTGAGCAACTTGTTCATAGTTCTTAGTTTGAGTACATAATGACCACCTTCTTCATTGTGATTAGTTTAAGTACATGATGAGCAATTTGTTCATAGTTATAAGGTTTAATACATAATGAGCAACTTGTTCATAGTTATTAGTTTGAATACATAATGACCACCTTTTTCATGGTTCTTAGTTTGAGTACATAATGAGCAATTTGTTCATAGTTATTAGTTTTAATACATAATGAGCAACTTGTTCATAGTTCTTAGTTTGAATACATAATGACCACCTTTTTCATTGTTCTTAGTTTGAGTACATAATGAGCAATTTGTTCAGTGTTGTTAGTTTTAATACATAATGAGCATCTTGTTCATAGTTCTTAGTTTGAATACATAATGACCACCTTTTTCATTGTTCTTAGTTTGAGTACATAATGAGCAACTTGTTCATAGTTATTAGTTTTTATACATAATGAGCAACTTGTTCATAGTTCTTAGTTTTAATACATAATGACCACCTTCTTCATTGTGATTAGTTTAAGTACATAATGAGCAATTTGTTCATAGTTATTAGTTTCCATACATAATGACCACCTTTTTCTTTGTTCTTAGTTTGAGTACATAATGAGGAATTTGTTCATAGTTATTAGTTTGAATACATAATGAGCAATTTGTTCATAGTTCTTAGTTTGAATACATAATGACAACCCCTTCTTTATTGTGATTAGTTGGAGTACATAATGAGCAATTTGTTCATAGTTATTAGTTTCAATCCATAATGAGCAACTTGTTCATAGTTCTTAGTTTGATTACATAATGACCACCTTTTTCATTTTCTTAGTTTGAGTACATAATGAGCAATTTGTTCATAGTTATTAGTTTTAATACATAATGAACAACTTGTTCATAGTTCTTAGTTTGAATACATAATGACCACTTTATTCATTGTGATTAGTTTGAGTACATAATGAGCAATTTGTTCATATTTATTAGTTTGAATACATGATCAGCAATTTGTTCATAGTTATTAGTTTGAATACATAATGACCACCTTCTTCATTGTTCTCATCTTGAGTACATAATGAGCAATTTGTTCATAGTTATTAGTTTTAATACATAATGAGCCATTTGTTCATAGTTATTAGTTTCCATACATAATGACAACCTTTTTCATTGTTCTTAGTTTGGGTACATAATTAGCAATTTGTTCATAGTTAGTAGTTTTAATACATAATGAGCAACTTGTTCATAGTTCTTAGTTTGAATACATAATGACCACCTTCTTCATTGTGATTAGTTTTATAACATAATGAGCAATTTGTTCATAGTTATTAGTTTGAATACATAATGACCACCTTCTTCATTGTTCTCATCTTGAGTACATAATGAGCAATTTGTTCATAGTTATTAGTTTGAATACATAATGAGCCATTTGTTCATAGTTATTAGTTTCCATACATAATGACAACCTTTTTCATTGTTCTTAGTTTGGGTACATAATTAGCAATTTGTTCATAGTTATTAGTTTTAATACATAATGAGCAACTTGTTCATAGTTCTTAGTTTGAATACATAATGACCACCTTCTTCATTGTGATTAGTTTTATAACATAATGAGCAATTTGTTCATAGTTATTAGTTTTAATACATAATTACCACCTTCTTCATTGTGATTAGTTGGAGTACATAATTAGAAATTTGTTCATAGTTATTAGTTTGAATACATAATGAGCAACTTGTTCATAGTTCTTAGTTTGAATACATAATTACCACCTTCTTCATTGTTCTTAGTTTGAGTACATAAGGAGCAATTTGTCCATAGTTATTAGTTTGAATACATAATGATCAATTTGTTCATAGTTCTTAGTTTGAATACATAATGACCATCTTCTACATTGGCGTTAGTTTGGGTACATAATGAGCAATTTGTTCATAGTTATTAGTTTTAATACATAATGAGCAACTTGTTCATAGATCTTAGTTTGAATACATAATGACCACTATCTTCATTGTTCTTAGTTTGTGTACATAATGAGCAATTTGTTCATAGTTATTAGTTTTAATACATAATGAGCAATTGTTCATAGTTATTAGTTTTAATACATAATGAGCAATTTGTTCTTAGTTATTAGTTTGAATACATAATGAGCAATTGTTCATAGTTCTTAGTTTGAGTACATAATGAGCAACTTGTTCATAGTGCTTAGTTTGAATACATAATGAGTAATTTGTTCATAGTTATTAGTTTGAATACATAATGAGCAATTGTTCATAGTAATTAGTTTGAATACATAATCAACACCTTCTTCAATGTTCTTAGTTGGAATACATACTGAGAAATGTGTTCATAGTTCTTAGTTTTAATACATAATGAGCAATTTGTTCACAGTTATTTGTTTTAATACATAATGAGGAATTGTTCATAGTGCTTAGTTTGAATACATAATGATCAGCGTTTTCATTGTTCTAAGTATGAATACATAATGAGCAATTTGTTAATAGTTATTAGTTTTAATACATAATGAGAAACTTGTTCATAGTTATTAGTTTCAATACATAATGACCACCTTAGTTTTAATACATAATGAGCAATTTGTTCATAGTTCTGAGTTTGAATACATAATGAGCAATTTGTTCATAGTTATTAGTTTTAATACATTGTGAGCAACTTGTTCATAGTTCTTAGTTTGAATACAGAATGAGCAACTTGTTCATAGTTCTTAGTTTGAATACATAATGAGCAATTTGTTCATAGTTATTAGTTTAAATACATAATGAGCAACTTATTCGTAGTTATTAGTTTGAATACATAATGTTCACCTTCTTCATTTTTCTTAGTTTGAGTACATAATGAGCAATTTGTTCATAGTTATTAGTTTGAATACATAATGACCACCTTCTTCATTGTTCTTAGTTTGGGTACATAATGAGCAATTTGTTCATAGTTATTAGTTTGAATACATAATGACCACCTTCTTCATTGTTCTTTGTTTGAGTACATAATGAGCAATTTGTTCATAGTTATTAGTTTGAATAGATAATCAGCAACTTGTTCATACTTCTAAGTTTGAATACATAATTACAACCTACTTCATTGTTCTTAGTTTGGGTACATAATTAGCAATTTGTTCATAGTTATTAGTTTGAATACATAATGACCACCTTCTTCATTGTTTCTTAGTTTGGGTACATAATGAGCAATTTGTTCATAGTTCTTAGTTTGAATACATAATGACAACCTTCTTCATTGTTCTTAGTTTGGGTACATAAATAGCAATTTGTTCATAGTTATTAGTTTGAATACATAATGACAACCTTCTTCATTGTTCTTAGTTTGGGTAAATAATGAGCAATTTGTTCATAGTTATTAGTTTTAATACATAATGAGCAACTTGTTCATAGTTATTAGTTTGAATACATAATGACCACCTTCTTCATTGTGATTAGTTTGAGTACATAATGTTCAATTTGTTCATAGTTATTAGTTTGAATACATAATGAGCAATTTGTTCATAGTTCTTAGTTTTAATACATAATGACCACCTACTTCAGTGTTCTTAGTTTTGGTACATAATTAGCAATTTGTTCTCAGTTATTAGTTTGAATACATAATGACCACCTTCTTCATTGTTCTTAGTTTTAGTACATAATGAGCAATTTGTTCATAGTTATTAGTTAGAATACATAATGACAAATTTCTTCATTGTTCCTAGTTTGAGTACATAATGAGCAATTTGTTCATAGGTCTTAGTTTGAATACATAATTACCACCTTTTCATTGTGATTAGTTTGAGTACATAATGTGCAATTTGTTCATAGTTATTAGTTTGAATACATAATGACCACCTTCTTAATTGTTCTTAGTTTTAGTACATAATGAGCAATTTGCTCATAGTTATTAGTTTGAATACATAATGACCACCTTCTTCATTGTTTCTTAGTTTGGGTACATAATGAGCAATTTGCTCATAGTTATTAGTTTGAATACATAATGACCACCTTCTTCATTGTTTCTTAGTTTGGGTACATAATGAGCAATTTGTTCATAGTTCTTAGTTTGAATAGATAATCAGCAACTTGTTCATAGTTCTTAGTTTGAATACATAATTACCACCTTCTTCATTGTTCTTTGTTTGATTACATAATGAGCAATTTGTTCATAGTTATTAGTTTGAATAGATAATCAGCAACTTGTTCATACTTCTTAGTTTGAATACATAATTACCACCTACTTCATTGTTCTTAGTTTGGGTACATAATTAGCAATTTGTTCATAGTTATTAGTTTGAATACATAATGACCACCTTCTTCATTGTTTCTTAGTTTGGGTACATAATGAGCAATTTGTTCATAGTTCTTAGTTAGAATACATAATGACAACCTTCTTCATTGTTCTTAGTTTGGGTACATAAATAGCAATTTGTTCATAGTTATTAGTTTTAATACATAATGAGCAATTTGTTCATAGTTCTTAGTTTGAATACATAATGAGCAATTTGTTCATAGTTATTAGTTTTAATACATAATGAGCAACTTGTTCATAGTTCTTAGTTTCAATACATAATGACCACCTACTTCATTGTTCTTAGTTTGAATACATAATGAGCAATTTGTTCACAGTTCTTAGTTTGAATACATAATGTTCACCTTCTTCATTGTTCTTAGTTTGAGTACATAATGAGCAATTTGTTCATAGTTATTAGTTTTAATACATAATGAGCAACTTGTTCATAGTTCTTAGTTTGAATACATAATGTTCACCTTCCTCATTATTCTTTGTTTGTGTACATAATGAGCAATTTGTTCATAGTTATTAGTTTGAATACATAATGACCACCTTCTTCATTGTTCTTAGTTTGGGTACATAATGAGCAATTTGTTCATAGTTATTAGTTTGAATACATAATAGGCAACTTGTTCATAGTTCTTAGTTTGAATACATAATGACCACCTTCTTCATTGTGATTAGTTTGAGTACATAATGTGCAATTTGTTCATAGTTATTAGTTTGAATACATAATGATCAATTTGTTCATAGTTATTAGTTTTAATACATAATTAGCAACTTGTTCATTGTTCTTAGTTTGAATACATAATTACCACCTTCTTCATTGTTCTTAGTTTTGGTACATAATGAGCAATTTGTTCATAGTTCTTAGTTTGAATACATAATGAGCAACTTGTTCATAATGCTTAGTTTGAATACATAATGACCACCTTCTTCATTGTTCTTAGTTTGAATACATAATGAGCACTTAGTTCATAGTTATTAGTTTTAATACATAATGAGCAATTTGTTCATAGTTCTTAGTTTGAATACATAATGACCACCTTCTTCATCGTTCTTAGTTTGGGTACATAATGAGCAATCTGTTCATAGTTATAAGTTTTAATACATAATGAGCAACTTGTTCATAGTTATTAGTTTTAATACATAATGACCACCTTCTTCATAGTTCTTAGTTTGAGTGCATAATGAGCAATGTGTTCATAGTTATTAGTTTTAATACATAATGAGCAACTTGTTCATAATTCTTAGTTCGAATACGTAATGACTACCTTCTTCATAGTTCTTAGTTTGAATACATAATTATCTACTTGTTCATAGTTCTTAGTGTGAGAAGATAATGACCCAATTTTTAATAGTATTTAGTTTGAATACATAATGAGTAACTTGTTTATAGTTCTTAGTTTTAGTGCATAATGAGCAACTAATTCATAGTTCTTAGTTTGAATACATAATGAGCAACTTTTTCATAGTTCTTAGTTTGAATACATAATGAGCAACTTGTTCATAGTTCTTATTTTGAGTACATAATGACCTAATTGTTCATAGTTCTTAGTTTGAATACAAAATGATCTACTTGTTCATAATTCTTAGTTTGAGTACATAATGACCCCATTGTTCATAGTTCTTAGTTTGAATACAAAATGATCTACTTGTTCATAATTCTTAGTGTGAGAACATAATGACCCCATTGTTCATAGTATTTAGTTTGAATACATAATGAGCAACTTGTTCATAGTTCTTATTTTGAGTACATAATGAGCAACTTATTCATAGTTCTGAGTTTGAATACATAATGAGCGTATTGTTCCTAGCTCCTAGTTTGAATACATAATGATCAACTTGTTCATAGTTCTTAGTTTGAGAACATAATGACCCCATTGTTCATAGTATTTAGTTTGAATACATAATGAGCAACTTGGTCATAGTTCTTAGTTTTAGTACATAATGACTTCATTGTTCATAGTTCTTAGTTTGAGTACATAATGAGCTACTTGTTAATAGTTCTAAGTTTGAGTACATAATGACCCCATATTTCATAGTTCTTAGTTTGAATACATAATGAGCTACATGTTCATAGTTCTTAGTTTGAGTACATAATGACTCCAATGTTCATAGTTCTTAGTTTTAATACATAATAAGCTACGAGTTCATAGTTCTTAGTTTGAGTACAAAATGACCCCAATTATTCATAGTTTTTAGTTTGAATACATAATGAGCAACTTGTTCATAGTTCTTAGATTGAGTACATAATTACCCCATTGTTCATAGGTCTTAGTTTTAATACATAATAACCACCTTGTTCATACTTCTTAGTTTGAATAGATAATGACCCCATTGTTCATTGTTCTTAGTTTGAATACATAATAAGCAACTTGTTCATAGTTCTTAGTTTGAATACATAATTACCCCATTGTTCATAGTTCTTAGTCTGAATACATAATTAGGTACTTGTGCATAGTTCTTAGTTTGAGTACATAATGACCACCTTGTTCATAGTTCTTAGTTTGAGTATATAATGACCACCTTGTTCATAGTTCTTAGTTTGAGTACATAATGACCACCTTATTCATAGTTCTTAGTTTGAGTACATAATGACCACCTTGTTCATAGTTCTTAGTTTGAGTACATAATGACCACCTTGTTCATAGTTCTTAGTTTGAGTACATAATGACCACATTGTTCATAGTGCTTAGTTTGAATACATAATGACCACCTTGTTCATAGTTCTTTGTTTGAATACATAATGACTACCTTATTCATAGTGCTTAGTTTGAATACATAATGACCACTTTGTTCATTGTTCTTAGTTTGAATACATAATGACCACCTTGTTCATAGTTCTTAGTTTGAATACATAATGACCACCTTGTTCATAATTCTTAGTTTGAGTACATAATGACCACCTTGTTCATAGTTCTTAGTTTGAGTACATAATGACCACCTTGTTCATAGTTCTTAGTTTGAATACATAATGACCACCTTGTTCATAGTGCTTAGTTTGAGTACATAATGACCACCTTGTTCATAGTTCTTAGTTTGAATACATAATGACCACCTTGTTCATAGTTCTTAGTTTGAATACATAATGACCACCTTATTAATCGTTCTTAGTTTGAGTACATAATGACCACCTTGTTCATTGTTCTTAGTTTGAATACATAATGACCACCTTGTTCATAGTTCTTAGTTTGAATACATAATGACCACCTTGTTCATAGTTCTTAGTTTGAATACATAATGACCACCTTGTTCATAGTTCTTAGTTTGAATACATAATGACCACCTTGTTCATAATTCTTAGTTTGAGTACATAATGACCACCTTGTTCATAGTTCTTAGTTTGAATACATAATGACCACCTTGTTCATAGTTCTTAGTTTGAATACATAATGACCACCTTGTTCATAATTCTTAGTTTGAGTACATAATGACCACCTTGTTCATAGTTCTTAGTTTGAATACATAATGACCACCTTGTTCATAATTCTTAGTTTGAGTACATAATGAGCAACGTGTTCATAGTTCTTAGTTTGAATACATAATGAGCAACGTGTTCATAGTTCTTAGTTTGAATACATAATGACCCCCTTGTTCATAGTTCTTAGTTTGAATACATAATGAGCAACGTGTTCATAGTTCTTAGTTTGAATACATAATGAGCAACGTGTTCATAGTTCTATGTTTGAATACATAATGACCACCTGGTTCATAGTTCTTAGTTTTAATACATAATGAGCAACGTGTTCATAGTTCTTAGTTTGAATACATAATGACCCCATTGTTCATCGTTCTTAGTTTGAATACATAATGAGCAACTTGTTCATAGTTCTTAGTTTGAATACATAATCGCCCCATTGTTCATAGTTCTTAGTTTTAATACATAATGAGCTACTTGTTCATAGTTCTTTGTTTTAGTACATAATTACTCCAGTATTCATAGTTCTTATTTTGAATACATAATAAGCAACTTGTTCACAGTTCTTAGTTTGAATACATAAGACCACCTTGTCTATAGTTTTTAGTTTTAGTACATAATGACCCCATTGTTCATAGTGGTTAGTTTGAATACATAATGACCATCTTGTTCATAGTTCTTAGTTTTAGTACATAATGACCCCAGTGTTCATAGTTCTTACATTAATACATAATGAGCAACTTGTTCATAGTTCTTAGTTTTAGTACATAATGCCCCCAGTGTTCATAGTTCTTAGTTTGAATACATAATGACCATCTTGTTCATAGTGCTTAGTTTTATTACATAATGACCCCAGTGTTCATAGTTCTTAGTTTGAGTACATAATGACCACCTTATTCATTGTTCTTAGTTTGAGTATATAATGACTATCTTGTTCATAGTTCTTAGCATTAGTACATAATGACCATCTTGTTCATAGTTCTTAGTTTGAGTACATAATGACCCCAGTGTTTATAGTTATTAGTTTGAATACATAATGAGCAACTTGTTCATAGTTCTGTGAGACTAACCGTAGCCCTCGGCGCAAGAGGGTCCGTGTGTGCCTGGCGTGTGGGGTGGTGGCTGATCCTGTGGTCGGGGCAGCGGAAGAAAGAGTTTCAAGATGGCGCCTGCCTGCTTTTATTAGAGACGGAATCTCGCAGGATCGCGCGAGATCTCGCGGGGATGCAAATTAGCTAGGCCATCTTGAGTAATAAAAATCGGTCCATTTGATGTGCGAGTCAGTCGGGTTCTGACGTTCGTGGCGATCAGTACAGTGACCGTTGGGTTCCGTGTCTATTCGTGCAGTCAGCTGAGCTTTGTTAGTTGCCTTCGCGCCGTGGCTGTGATTGTTTGTTGGTTTGCTGTGTGTTGCCGTGGTTCTTCAGTGAAACGCTTCGTCGCCCACGACGAGTCTCACCGTCTCCTACACAAGATACTCTTACAAGCTATTTCGGCCTCCCCACTCCGAACTTGGTTTTCTTTTCTTCAATGGCGGATAGGTTCGATCTAAAGTTGATACCGGAATTCGACGGATCCGACCCGGTGCTCAGCTGGGTTGAGAAGGTCGAGTTACATTGTCAGTTGTCCGGCGTGAAAAATGTCGAGCGCGTGATTCCTCTGCGGCTGATCGGCGGGGCCTTCGCTGTATATCAGCAACTCAGCGCTGAGGAGAAGTGTGACTACTCGAGTATCAAGGCGGCGTTGTACAGGGCGTTCGCCACTGACCCCACCACTGCAGGGGAGCAGTTTGAGACGAGGTCTATACGCTTGGGCGAAACTGTGGACGTGTATCTCGCCGAACTTAAGAAGCTGACGGTGTTGTTCGGCGGTCTTCCCGAGAGGGCCCTAGCCTACAAATTCCTGTCAGGACTCCCCGCTGGAGCAAAGCAGCTCCTGCGAGCAACCTCTACCATGTCCTCACTACCGCTGAGTGACCTAGTGGACAGAGCCAGGACAATAATGAAGGACGACTCGACGGTGCAGGAACCGGTAGTCGCCGTCGCACAGGCCCCACCAAGTGGCGAAGGACCGTCTCAGGGACCCAGCCCGCAAGGTGATGTCATCTGCTACAGATGCAACGGGCGGGGCCACATGGCAAGAAATTGTAGAAGGCGGTCGACGGCTGTTCGCTGCTACCGCTGTAACAAGACTGGGCACATGGCCCGAGATTTTGCGGGAAACGGGGACGGGGACAAGGTGCCAGTGCCGACCTCTTCCCCGAACAGAAAATAAACAAGGCGCTCCCTGTCATTCAGGTCCGAGTTAATGACACGTTATGTTCAGCCCTCCTTGATTCCGGTTGCTCCCACACCATAGTGTGTGCGGACTTCTGTCGGGCGTGGAAAAAGAAGAACGTCAGGATAACTACCATCACTGGAAAAATACGAATGTGTTGCGACGTAGGTGTGGTACACATTCGCACAAGAACTGGGAACTCGGCCAACGTCGAAGCGCTGGTGACACGCGAAAAACCGCTGAGTTTCGACCTGTTGCTAGGCTACGATGCCATCAAAGCCCTGGGCGGCGTGCGCATAACGCGCGCTGGCGTTGTAGAGTTTCAGGATAGGCCCCCGGTGTGCGCAGCACTAAGAGTCGACCAGCCGGACTTCAGTGCGGAATTCGACGACCAACAGAAGGCGTGGACCGCCACTTGGAGGTGGTCAGAAGACAAGGAACCGGCCAAACTACAAAACAAAGTGGCAGAGTACCGTATGCCCGACCAGATAAGGCCTGCATACGAAAGCGAGCTCCGTGAATGGATTAAGAACGGTTGGCTGATTCCATACCCCTACGACAAACTTGGACCCCCCAAGGGCCTGATACCGCTGATGGCAGTTGCCCAACCTAACAAGTCAAAGGTGAGGCCGGTAATGGACTACCGTGAGTTGAATGCGCACGTTCATGCGTTCACAGCGGACGCCGACGTCTGTGCCAGCAAGCTTCGAGAGTGGCGCCGGCAGGGGTCCAATGTGTCCCTACTGGACTTGAGAAAGGCATATTTGCAGGTCCGGATCGGCGAGGCGATGTGGCCTTTCCAGACAGTGATGTTTTCCGGGAAGAGATACTATCTTACGCGACTCGGATTTGGGCTAAACGTAGCACCCCAGATAATGAAGGCTATCGTCAATGCCGTGTTGTCACAAGAAGAATGGATCAGAAAGGGAACATCGGCGTATATTGACGATATATACGTGAACGAAGATATCGTGTCCTCTTCGCGCGTAAGATCCAAACTTGCCGAGTTTGGTCTAAACTGCAAGGACTCTGAGCGGCTTGAGGATGGTGCCCGCGTATTGGGCTTGAGCGTTCAAGAGGAGCGAGGGATCCTGAAGTGGAGGTGTGGAACCGCAGTTCCCGACGTACCCGACGTTTACACAAGACGTGCCGTGTTCTCCCTGTGCGGGAAACTTGTGGGGCACCTTCCAGTATGCGGATGGGTTCGTGCAGCGACAGGCGTCATAAAAAGGAGGGCAAATGCGGTCAGCAAAGGCTGGGACGATGAGATAACCGACGAACTATTGGTTCGAATGTTAAAGGAGACCGTCGCTAGTGTGAAAAGAATGACCCCGCCACAGGGGACTGGTGCGTGCAGGGAGACAAACTGAGCGTGTGGGTGGACGCAAGTTCTCTAGCGATCGGTGTAGTTTTGGAGAAAGATGGGGCCGTAGTTGAGGATGCCTGCTGGCTGCGACCGGCGAATGATGCTGCACATATCAACCTGGCAGAACTCGACGCTGTAATAAAGGGCATTAACCTGGCACTTCAATGGGAAGTGAAGAAACTGCGTGTGCACACTGACTCACTTTGCGTGCACCACTGGGTGTCGGACACACTCACGAGCAAGGCCAGGGCACGCACCAAGGCAGCCAGCGAAATGCTGATAAGACGGAGGCTCGAGACTGTGAAAAAACTGGTGAAGGAGTACAACCTGTCCGTAGACGTAGTGCTCGTCGCCTCGGACTACAACCTCGCCGACAAGCTCACTCGGGTACCACGGAGATGGTATGAGGCTATGAAGAAAGAAGCTAAGCCATTGCCTCTGTGTGCTGCCTCCGTCGAGGAGGACGAAATCAGGAAGATACATCACGACAGTGGGCACCCCGGAGTGCAACGGACCTACTACTTTGTGAAGTTGGCTAGACCATCAATACCAAAAAGCGCAGTAAGAGCAGTGGTCAGGGAGTGCCAAACGTGCCAGTCCATCGACCCCGCCCCAGCCAGATGGCGGAAAGGACAGCTGGGAGTGGACGCGACTTGGAGTCGGTTGAGTATGGATATAACCCACTACGGCAGCCAACACTTCCTCACGCTGATAGACTGCGGGCCAACGAGGTTCGCGATTTGGCGCCAATTGGCAAGGCAGGATTCCACCAGTGTCATCCACGAATTGGAATCCATATTCTACGAAAGGGGGCCGCCTGAGGAGATCCTCACAGATAACGACACGGCGTTCTGCAGCAGGGAATTTAGGCATTTTATGGACAACTGGGGGATCCGCCTTCGACACCGATGCGCGTATGTGCCGAGCGGCAATGGCATAGCGGAGCGATGCCACCGAACCGTGAAGAGGATCGCGGCCAGGAAGAAGTGTACGATCGCGGAGGCGGTTTACAGATACAATACAACGCCTAAGGACACCGTGACTGGCGGCAGTGCGCCTGCTGATGCGATTCATCACTACCACGTGCGCGTCAAGGACGTTGAAGTGTGTCTACCCGACCAACGAGAACCCCAGGGGACGTACCAAGTGGGAGACACCGTCTGGGTGAAGCCACCCGGCGGCCGGTGCACCAGCAGCTTTTGGAGGGGGCGGGTCACCGGCGTCATCAGTGAACAGGCCATACTAGTCGATGGTACTCCGCGCCACGTAAGGGATGTCCGGCCCGCTCTAAGCGCTGACCAATCGGCAAGCAGTGGAAGTAGCGAGTCATCCGACGATGAGCGATGGATCCAACCCGTGCCCCACGAACCTGGTGACTCAACTGCGAGCAGTGGAAGGAGCGAGTCATCCGACGATGAGCGATGGATCCAACCTGTGCCCCATGGACCTGATGACTCAACTGCGAGCTCTAATGCTGATGCTTCCGATGCCACTTCTGAGAGCTCCGATGAGGAAGTCCCGGCAATACCCCTCCGCAGGAGTGCTCGAATCAAACGGCCACGTCCGCCGTGTCACGTATGTGATCTGGAGACCAGGGGGGAGTGTGAGACTAACCGTAGCCCTCGGCGCAAGAGGGTCCGTGTGTGCCTGGCGTGTGGGGTGGTGGCTGATCCTGTGGTCGGGGCAGCGGAAGAAAGAGTTTCAAGATGGCGCCTGCCTGCTTTTATTAGAGACGGAATCTCGCAGGATCGCGCGAGATCTCGCGGGGATGCAAATTAGCTAGGCCATCTTGAGTAATAAAAATCGGTCCATTTGATGTGCGAGTCAGTCGGGTTCTGACGTTCGTGGCGATCAGTACAGCGACCGTTGGGTTCCGTGTCTATTCGTGCAGTCAGCTGAGCTTTGTTAGTTGCCTTCGCGCCGTGGCTGTGATTGTTTGTTGGTTTGCTGTGTGTTGCCGTGGTTCTTCAGTGAAACGCTTCGTCGCCCACGACGAGTCTCACCGTCTCCTACACAAGATACTCTTACAAGTTCTTAGTTTGAGTACATAATGACCCCAGTGTTCATAGTTCTTAGTTTGAGTACATAATGACCATCTTCTTCATAGTTCTTAGTTTATGTACATAATGACCCCATTGTTCATAGTTCTTAGTTTCAGTACATAATGACCCCTTTGTTCATAGTTCTTTTTTTTTGTACATAATTACCCCATTGTTCATAGTTCTTAGTTTGAGTACATAATGACCCCATTGTTCATAGTTCTTAGTTTGAGTACATAATGAGCTCATTGTTCATAGTTCTTAGTTTGAGTACATAATTACCCCATTGTTCATAGTTCTTAGTTTGAGTACATAAGTACCCCATTGTTCATAGTTCTTAGTTTAAGTACATAATGACCCCATTGTTCATAGTTCTTAGTTTGAATACATAATGACCACTTTGGTCAAAGTTCTTAGTTTTGGTACGTAATGACCACCTTGTTCATTGTTCTTTGTTTGAATACATAATGACCCCATTGTTCATAGTTATTACTTCGGCTATTATGTTAAACAAGGCCGAATACAAGTTTGTATATAATATCTGCTTCATCGAGATAATTTCTATTTCTCGTGTAAAAGCACTTTTAATATGGGTCACAGGAGACCATATTCATTTACGCCAAATATTCGAGTATATTAATTAAGCGGAATAAAACTGCCCTGGAGTATGTCTGCTCTTCCTGAATTAATTTACTTGATTCTTCCTCAACAGGAATGTCCGATCATTTTAAACACCTCATAATCATATTTTTTCTTTTGTTGAGTGGATTGTTCATGTGATTTCAGAGTGTTCGACAGACGACTGCACTAGTTACTAAATCGTGTGAACAATAACGGATTCCCATCGCTTTTGATATTATTTCTGAAGAAACAATAGTAAAAAGAGGCAATTCATTAATCAGATTTTGCGTTTGTAAACGGTGGACGACGAACATTCATAAATGTTAAATGTTAGTTATTTTCATTATATTTTAGTGTTAACAAAACCTTTTTTTTTAATTTTCTCCGGTTAGTTTACCTCGTTAAATTACAAATTTTAATCTGTCAGCTAAACAGGACAATTTTTGTTTTTTAATTCAATTTTTACCCCAAACAAGCCATAGTACCACTTTGAAGCAGGGGGCTACTATCAGGGACTTAATAAGCGGGGTCATGATTAAGGGAGATGAGTAGAAAGATGTGTGTTAACATTACACTTGAACTTCTATAGATCAGTTCAGTTGGGAAAGCAGAATCTCGAAAAGGAGTTCCAAAGACGCGCAGTTCTGGGGAAGAAAATATTGGAGTAAAAGGCTTTCTTGCACCTAGGGATCTCTACTGTAAAGGGTTGAGACTTAGTAGCTTGTCGGGTTTGTCGAGGGTAGTTACGTCGGGGAGGTACAAGTGTTTGAAGTTCGCCAGAGCATTCACCATTAAAGTTTTTTTTTACACAGTGGTCACCACTTATCAAGGCCCGGAAGCCACTCATGGATAAGGGTTATTGTAAGTACATTACGATAGTGTGGGGATTTGATGAAGCGTTTACTTAAGGGGGCGGTTCATTAGGAATTTTTTAACGTTGGACTTGAACACATCCAAGTTGTAGTGATGTGGGAAGCAGGCAGACGGAACAGAGTTCCATAGGCGTGCAGTTCTAAGAAAGAAGCTTTGTTCATAGAATCCACGTTTTGATTTAGGCACAGATATAGAGTGGGGGAAATTTTTCACAGTGGATTTCGCTAGACGGGTGTTTTTCGTGAAAGATTAGCGAGGGGGACCAGGGATTGGAGTTAAGACGAGCACCTGCCATGGAAATAACGATAAAACAAGGATAGGCTCGCAACGTCTCTTCTGTGGGAGAGAGGTTGCAGGGTAGAGAAAAGGGCATGCCCCACTAAGCCACGAAGTCTATTTTGTACTCTGCTAAGGCAGGATAGTCTGTTTTTAGCAGCTCCTGTCCAGATATGGCAGCAGTATTCCATCCTTGGACGTACTCGGCTTTTATATAGATAGAGAATTGCATCAGTAGTGAGATATCTTCTGGAGCGGTAGAAGGATCCCACCATCTTTCCAGCGCCATTGGCAACAGACTTGATGTACGTGTTCCATTTCAGATCAGAAGTAAAGGTCTAACCCAGAAGCTTGTCAAAACAATGGGCCTCTCCCAGACGAGAGCAATCCATCCGAATTGATGCCAGATGGGGATCAGAGCGTTGATGATGTAAGGATAGGAGTTTGGTTTAAGATACATCAAAGGTAACCAGCCACGTCTTCGCGGACTGAACCACGCGCTCGAGATCAGAGGAGAGAGAATCCGAGAGAACTTTGTCATTTACAGCCTTTGATGTGTTGCCGTAGATGGTTGTATCATCAGCATAGATGTCAACGAATGATTTAAGTATGTGTTTAGGGAGGTCATTGATGTAGATCAGGAAGAGAGTTGGGCCCAGGATTGACCCCTGAGAGACTCCCGCATTAGTACTGAAGGCCTCTGATGTTTTCCATCGACCACTACTCTTATGAGCCTATCGGAGAGAAATTATTTAATGATAGAGAAAACATTTCCACTTATACCGTAGCTGAAATCTTGTGAAGTAGACCCTTATGCCATACATTGTCGAAGGCATTTGATATGTCAAGAGCAATTGCCCTAGAAAGAAAGCCTTTGTCAAGAGATGCACTAATCCTGTGAGATATAACCGTCAGCACATCTGCGGTAGATCTTGCAGAGCGGAAACCATATTGTGTGTAACTAAGAAGGTTATTCCTGCTGAGGTGGTTGACTATTTCTCTATTTAATATGTATTCCAGCAACTTACTCATGACACATAGGAGACTTATTGGTCTGTACTGAGCGGGAGATGACTTATCACCTGAATTCTTAAATACGAGGCAAACTGATGAGGTCTTCCAGGGAGTCGGAAAGCACTTCTCCTTAAGGCAGCGCTTAAACACTTTCGTAAGTATGGGAGCAAGTTCTGGTTGAAGCTTTTTTAACACTATAATTGGGATGCCGTACTAGCCAGTTGCTTTACTGGAGTCAAGGTTCTTGATGCGCTTGGCGACCTCATGCACGGATATTTGTATGTTACCTAGCGTGGTCTGTGTTATAGGAGGAAATATGGGGAGTTGATGGCCTTCGTCGCATAGGGTAGAATTAGCAGCAAAGTTATTTGCAAGTAGTTTGGCCTTGTCTGACGCTGACGAGATGACCTCTTGTCCATTCATAATGGTTGGGATAGAACGCACACTTCTGTTCAATATCCTATTTGCTATTTGCCAAAACTGATGGGAACCAAGCCGCTGATCAGCTACCTTGGATTTAACAGACTGGGCATATAGCTGTCTTGCATCTTTTATTACTCTTTTACAGCGATTGCTGGCAGTCCCGAAAGCAGGTTTAATCTCAGTGCATCTATTACGTTGGTAGTTATGGAAAAAGTGATTTCTGTGAGCGATAGCAGCAGCACATTCTGAGGAGTACCATGGCTGACTGTTAGGTTTTTGTTGGATTTTTTTTAGATGGTATGAATTGGTCTATGCCTACAATTAACCATTCGGTTAGATCTGATACTATAGAGGACACTTCCTTTTTAAACATGGAGTGCAGAGGTAAATCAGATATGAATGTAGGGAAGCTATCCCAGTCAGTCATAGAGTATCGGTATACAGTACGGTGGAGGGGTACGTCTGGGGGCTTCTTACAATTCGTTTTTATCTTAACTGATACAACGGAGTGGTCGGAGGATCCTAGAGGAGAATGAATGGAACATGAACATAGCTCAGGGGAAGTTTAGAGAAAAAGAACTAGGAGGCTTGCATATTGACCGGGTGTATCTGGAACACGGGTGGGTTCGCGAACAATCTGAGTGAGGTCATAAGAAATGGCAAAATCATGACAAAACCTCCCCTCATCATCTGTCTTATTTGAATGGGTCAGCCATTCCACGTTATGGACGTTAAAGTCACTACAGATGTGGATGTTAGCCGAGGGATGTGCAGACAGGATGTGGTCTATTTTCTCAGATATGCTCTTAAAGATAGTAACTCCGCTGTTGTGGGGCCGATAGAGGGCAAATATAAATGCAGTGGTGTTAGCAAGTGCAACCATGAAGCAGATATAGCGATCTTGGGGGTCAGATTTAGCTGTTAAATTAGAGTATCCGTTAATTATGAACTCATCTAGGGAAGTGGTGGCCCTATTTCAGTTTCGCTTATAAATAATATGTTCGATTTCGTCTCCTGTAATTGTGTTTCAACCTCTGGAATGTTGGAACGTAGACCCCTGCTGTTGGAGAAGAAGACCTGGTAGTAGGGGGTCTACGTTGAAGATGGGGTTCTAGGTTTATTCGAGGTTTTTTCTGTAAATTTATTTCCTAAACACCAAAATTTTCTTTCTCTTTGCGTCTGATATCAGGTCGGTTTACTAGTTTACTATATTATTCTTATACATGAACTGTGGAAAAGAATTGGTTCTGTGTTGATTTAGCCAGAAGGTCGATAAGTTTGATTCATGGTTCTTATTGCATCTAGTATATTAAGACAAGGCAAAATAAAAATTTAATATAATCTCTGCGTCACCGCGATAACTTCTATTTCTAGTGTAGATGAGCTTTTCATTTGTGTAAGGATAGGCAATATTTATTGTACCCAAACTTTGGATTATATTAATTAAGCGAAATAAAACTGCCCTGGAGCATGCTTTCTGTTATGCTATTAGTTTACTTGATTATAAGTCAAGGGATCGTCCGACCTTTTATGACGCCACATAATAATAACTTTCTTAATATGAGTTGATTGTTCATGGGTTTTCAGAGGGTTTTATAGGCAGCTCTACTTGTTAGCATATCGTGGGAACGAAGAAATGCTTTATGCCTTTGCTTTCAAAACTAAACAAACGAAAACTTGGTCAACAGACTTTGAGTTGATAAATTTTCAGTGTAATTAATCGCGTTAAAATATTATAAGGCGTGTCTGCATGTGAGTAGGATATCAAATAGTCCTGAAATCATGTTTTTCCGAACACAACTGTTTCTACATGTGTGCATCTTCCGGTTGATAGAAAAGTAAAAAATTTATATCATATGAGTGTTTTTAACAGCATTTGATGCTCTCTGTCGGTTATCTTACTTTATGAAAACGTTTCATTTTAGTTAGACTTAGTGTTCATTAACTATCAAAATATAATTACTTAAAACTCAATAATCTTCTAGTTGAAATGAAAACAAGCGTGTTGTATCTAATTAAATATGTTATGAAACTGATATCACAACGTTTTTGACAAATGTATACCGTCATTAGTCTTACGGATCGAATGTTTAATGGAGGTATGCATGTGCAATTCTAACTCTAGGCGAAAAAGAATAATTAGTGTAAAAAAGTAGTATGCAGGAACAGACTAAATTTGCAAATAATCTTTCACAGGGCAACTTACTGTGTACATATGTATATGGGACCTAAAATTTCCATTGAAGATTAAAACAGTTGATTAAGATTGTCTATATTGGCAAAAAATGTTCTAATTAAAGTACTTGGTGTTTCCTTTAATTTCTGTTTACTGTTTTTTTCTTTAAGCACAATTTACTTGTTTTATTTAAACAGTAGAAAGAAACAAAAATCAGCATACGATTTTGTTTAAGTCAGCAATATTTTGTTTTTCAGATTTTAGTCTTAAAACCCTTGGCTCTAGAAGAATAAAAATGTAAATGTTTTAATAATAATTGTAAGTTCTCTTTTGAAGTAATTTGGCCTTTGGCATCTTTATAACTTTTGAATATTAAATCTATCGACCAGATCGGAAAAATATGAAAGAAACGTATACTGACAGCATCTAAGATTAATCACACAGATGTGAAACACTTTACAATAAAGTGGATGTGACACACTTTACAATAAAGTAGATGTGACACAATTTGCAATAAAGTAGATGTGAAACACTTTACAATAAAGTAGATGTGAAACAATTTACAATAAAGTAGATGTGAAACAATTTTCAATAAAATAAATGTAAAACACTTTACAATAAATTAGATGTGAAACAATTTACAATAAAGTAGATTTGAAACAATTTACAATAAAATAAATGTAAAACACTTTACAATAAATTAGATGTGAAACACTTTACAATGAAGTAGATGTGAAACAATTTTCAATATAGTAGATGTGAAACACTTTAGAATAATGTAGATGTGAAACAATTTACAATAAAGTAGATGTGAAACATTTTACAATAAAGTAGATGTGGCACAATTTACAATAAAGTAGATGTGACACAATTTAAAATAAAGTAGATGTGAAACACTTTACAATACATTAGATGTGAAACACTTTACAATGAAGTAGATGTAAAACAATTTACAATAAAGTAGATGTGACACACTTTACAATAAAGTAGATGTGAAACAATTTACAATAAAATAGATGTGACACACTTTACAATAAAGTAGATGTGAAACAATTTACAATAAAGTAAATGTGACACACTTTACAATAAAGTAGATGTGAAACACTTTACAATAAAATAGATGTGAAACACTTTACAATAAAATAGATGTGAAACACTTTACAATAAAGTAGATGTGAAAAATGTTACAATAAAGTCGATGTGAAATATATTACAATAAATTAGATGTGAAACAATTTACAATAATGCAGATGTGAAACACTTTACAATAAAGTAGATGTGAAACACTTTACAATAAAGTAGATGTGAAACAATTTACAATAAAGTAAATGTGAAACACTTTAGAATAATGTAGATGTGAAACACTTTACAATAAAGTAGATGTAAAACACTTTACAATAATGTAGATGTGAAACAATTTACAATAAAATATATGTAAAACCCTTTACAATGAAATAGATGTAAAACACTTTACAATAAGATAGATGTGACACACTTTACAATAAAGTAGATGTGAAACACTGTACAATAAAGTAGATGTAAAACACTTTACAATAAAGTAGATGTGAAACATTTTACAATAAAGTAGATGTGACACACTTTACAATAAAGTAGATGTGACACACTTTACAATAAAGTAGATGTGAAACAATTTTCAATAAAGTAGATGAGCAAGATTTTACAATAAAGTAGATGTGAAACAATTTAAAATAAAGTAGATGTGAAACAATTTACAATGAAGTAGATGTGAAACACTTTACAATAAAGTAGATGTGAAACAATTTACAATAAAGTAGATGTGAAACATTTTACAATAAAGTAGATGTGACACAATTTACATTTAAATAGATGTGACACAATTTACAATAAACTAGATGTGAAACACTTTACAATAAAGTAGATGTGAAACAATTTAGAATAAAGTAGATGTGAAACATTTTACAATAAAGTACATGTGAAACAATTTACAATAAAGTAGATGTGACACACTTTACAATAAAGTAGATGTGAAACAATTTACAATAAAGTAGATGTGAAACACTTTACAATAAAGTAGATGTGAAACACTTTAGAATAATGTAGATGTGAAACAATTTACAATAATGCAGATGTGAAACACTTTACAATAATGTAGATGTGAAACAATTTACAATAAAATATATGTAAAACCCTTTACAATAAAATAGATGTAAAACACTTTACAATAAGATAGATGTGACACACTTTACAATAAAGTAGATGTGAAACACTGTACAATAAAATAGATGTGAAACACTTTACAATAAAGTAGATGTGAAAACAATTTACAATAATGTACATGTGAAACATTTTACAATAAAGTAGATGTGAAACAATTTTCAATAAAGTAGATTAGAAAGATTTTACAATAAAGTAGATGTGAAACACTTTACAATAAAGTAGATGTGAAGCAATGTACAATAAAGTAGATGTGACACACTTTACAATAAAGTAGATGTGAAACAATTTACAATAAAGTAGATGTGCCACACTTTACAATAAAGTAGATGTGAAACAATTTACAATAAAGTAGATGTGACACACTTTACAATAAAGCAGATGTGAAACACTTTACAATAAAATAGATGTGAAACACTTTACAATAAAGTAGATGAGAAAGATTTTACAATAAAGTCGATGTGAAATATTTTACAATAAATTAGATGTGAAACAATTTACAATAATGCAGATGTGAAACACTTACAATAAAGTAGATGTAAAACACTTTACAATACATTAGATGTGAAACACTTTACAATAAATTAGATGTGAAACACTTTACAATAAAGTAGATGTGAAACAATTTACAATAAAATAGATGCGACACACTTTACAATAAAGTAGATGTTACACACTTTACAATAAAGTAGATGTGAAACACTTTACAATAAAGTAGATGTGAAACACTTAACAATTAATAGATGTGGAACACTTTACAATAAATTAGATGTGAAACAATATACAATAATGTAGATGTAAAACACTTTAAAATAAAGTAGAGTTTAAACACTTTAGAATAAAATAGATGTGAAACACTTTACAATAAAGTAGATGTGAAACACTTTACAATAATGTAGATGTGAAACAATTTACAATAACGTAGATTTGAAACACTTTACAATAAATAGATGTGAAATACTTTACAATAAAGTAGATCTGAAACACTTTACAATAAAGTAGATGCCTACAAAAACGAAAAAGAGATGTAACTTGTGATATCTCTAATGATACCTCTTAATTGATAAACGTCAGACGAAGATTTTGTGTATGTGTGCGTGTGAGAGAAGTTTTACAGGCGAAAACATGTTTATCTTTTAATCCTGATCCGATACACGTAGCTAAGTTGTTGGGTAGTACAATACTGTTATTTACATCACTGCTCTATAAAGGGTTTTATAGTAAGATGCCTTTAACAAAATCCCAATTAGCTGTGTTAAGGATAATTCTTGTTTATATTTTTAAACGTTTAATGACAGTTTGAAATGATATGTTTTCCCTTTGACGCTTATTCTTTTTAAATTACCAATAGTTTTCAGTCATTTCGGTACCCCAGAAGAAAACTATAAAAACATTATATATATATATATATATATATATATATATACATATATATATGTATATATATATATATACATATATATATATATAAATATATATATACATATATATATAATGTTAAAAAGAACGATCTTGCGGAATTTTTAATTTTGATTCAAAATAATGGATTTCTATATGAGTTTTTGTTACATTTCAATAACTTTATTATTTTCAATTTTTTTTCATTCTGTTTAATCGTTGTAATTATAATCGTTTTTAAATAATAGTTCAAAAAACGTTGAATAAAATATAAAAATAAATCAATTCGCACAATTTTTTATTTCAATTCAAGCTAGGCCGAAAAGCTGCTGAACGGACTCAATATATAAGGGACGTGATCGGCCTAAGACAATACTATTGAACTCACATCATTATGGTAGTTTAAATGACTTTTGTAGCGGTTATGTGAGTATTGAAGATGATATGCGTAGTTGTCGGTCATTGGACACTGACAACGATGAATTAAATAGGGGATTTTCGGAGTGAACCACAACAAAAAATGTAGTATCATCTTCTTTTTTTACGCAACAAGAACAATATGTTTGTCGACCAATTTGTGACTTTCAGTAAATAGTCGGTGCTTTGCGAAAACCAGCGATGCTCAGTTCAGCGTTTAGACGCCTCACGACACTTCCCGAAGCCAGAATTGCACCGAAAAATGTCGCTGCATGTTTGGTCGTCTGCGGCCTGTCTCTTCTATTACAGTTTTTTAATGAACGCGAAACCATTATGGCGGAGAAGTAGCAATGTCAGAAATTTCGTGAAAATAGTGAATAGTTCCACCCCATCTTTCCAAGCTCATAACTCCTCGAAAAATGTAATTCAAGCCCTAATTTTTTTTCAATTAAAGGAACAAGGACCAAGGTTTTATTAAAAAAAAAAAAAAAATGTTTTTTTTAAAAAAAGGTTTTAAACTTCGGACTTTACGGGTAAATTTCTAAAAAAGGGATTTTTTTTGTTTTAAATTTGAATATATTATTTATTGACCTTTTCTCTTCAATTTGTGATATATAAAACTATTAAACATAAATTAATTATTTACTTTTTAATAGACATTTCAAAATGAGAGGCGTGAATTATTCGACCCCCTGTCTTTCCAAGCTTATAATTCCTCGAAAAATGTAATTCAAGCCCTAATTTTTTTTTCAATTAAAGGAGCAAGGACCAAGGTTTCATTAAAAAAAAAACAATGTGTTTTTTTTTTTTAAAAAAGGTTTTAAACTTCGGACTTTACAGGTAAATTTCTAAAAAAAGGGATTTTTTTTGTTTTAAATTTGAATATATTATTTATTGACCTTTTCTCTTCAATTTGTGATATATAAAACTATTAAACATAAATTAATTATTTACTTTTTAAGAGAAACTTTAAAATGTGTGACACTTACACAAATGGGGGGGCGTGAATTTAAAAAAAAACGTTTGTCTAAAATATTATATTCGGTTTATTGGAAAGAACATAAAATTTCACATTGACCCTGAAAATATCGTAAAAATAGAATCAATAGAAAAATTTTGATAGATTTTTAAAGTTTAAAAATTGAAAAATATTGAGTTCGGAAAATTCATTACTGTTTTTAAAAAAAATATATTTCTATTACTTTTAAAACAACTGTAATAGTTTATTTTGGCAGTATAATCCATAAAGAAAATAAATAACCCACTTTTAACAGAGAAATTACGAGATTTTTATATTTTATTCGCAGTTTCGTATTAGGGGTGTACAAAATTCCTACAAAAATTCTGATACTGCTAGCGGAGAAGTATTGTCAGCAAATTGATAAAAGACATAAGAAACTTCGAAAAAACACCGAATAATAGTCAACAGAAATTGTCAAATTATCTACAACGACAATCCCTAATCGCTCGTTGCGAAACCGGCCCTACAGAAGTTAAACGAATTGGGTAATGAAACTGTGCCAGATCAACCATACCCTCCAGACTTCCCACCAACCGACTACTACAAGCGTCCCGACTACTTTCTGCCTAAGAAATGCTTTAAAAACCTAAGCGATATCTAAAACGCCTTCAGCGACTTCATCGTCAGCAGAAAGCAAAGTTTTGACGGTGTTGGCATAAACACACTTGTTTTGCGTTACAAAAATGTGTTGATTCTGGTAGTACTTATTTCGATCAATAAATTTTTGTTTGATCCGAGATATTTTCATCTGTATTTAAAAGTTAAAAACCGCAAGAATTTATATATATATATATATATATATATATATATATATATATATATATATATATATATATATATTCGTAGTCATCGACATACAGTCCTGTTTCTTTGTATCATAACTCCTCAGTGCCGCTAGACTAGCATCACTCCCAAGCCAAGGATTGAACCTAGAACCATCGTTTTGACAGTCGGCAGTTCTCCCACTCGACCTTAGAATCTACGACCATAAATAACTCGTCGGAATGTCTATTTAAATAGACACCTGCCACCACTTTTTTTATACATCTATATTAAATCTCTCTCTCTCTCTTTCTCTCTCTCTCTCTCTCTCTCTCTATATATATATATATATAGAGAGAGAGAGAGAGAGATTTAATATAGATATATACATATGCATATAGGTATAGCAAGGGAGTGGAAATACGGGTTGACAGAAATACTTGAACACACGTATGGTAAAAATTTTCAAATTAACTCCAATGATTATTTTGAATTTTTTTTCATTACAATACAGTTGTGAAACAAACAAGACTAATATACTCTATGTGTATAATACATTTAAGCACTGTTTAATTGTATTTCATGTCCTTGTTGCCTTGTTAAGTCAACCTCACATTTCCCGCAGATGGATGGCATTCATCTGCTTTTCTAGTAGGTAACATTTATATTTGTCAGAATTAGTTAATGAATAATTGTAAAGGAATTACTTTATCGTCTATTGCATAAAAAAATATTAATCATTAAGTATTGCCTTTGCCATATGATTGGTGTGTATTAAAAAGAAAGTTCTGATTAATTTAGAAATATATTAAATCTAGACTGTAGAGGAGAAAAGTGCAACATTCTTTACGGGCTCTTCTCACGCCGTTTTGGGGGTTTTATGTTAACGCCGTTAATAGGGGAAGTGGTTTTAGGATAAGTCGGATAAAGGGAAATATTTTCAGTGGAAAAGCTGGCAGGTTTTCACTATCAAATTAGAAAAAACATCATGAGGCAAAAAATATCATACGGTAAAAAGAAATATGGAGTAAAAATGTGTATATTCATAAAAGAAATAGTTTATATATTTTTTTTATTACATTTTCACCCCAAACAAGGCACATTGCCACTTTGGTGTAGGGGGCTACTATCAGGGGAAACATCTACTGGGGTACTATGTAGGGATTAGGGCAGCGAGATGTTGGTTCACGTTGTACTTGAACTTATGCATGTCAGTACAGTTGGGGAAGCAGTGACCTGGAATGGAATTCCAAAGTCTAGCAGTTCTGGGGAAGAAACTACTGGAGTAGAAAGATCTTTTACATCTATGGATCTCTACAGTGTGGGGTGGGATTTTGCAGCTTGTCGGGTCTGTCGAGGGTGTTCACGTCGTGGGGGCACAAGTGCTTGCAGTTTTTCAGAGCATTCACCATTATAATACTTGTAGAACAGGCAGAGGGATGCAACGTTTCGACGATGGGACAGAGGCTGAAGTTTTGATGCCAGTTTAGGGCCTATCAGATTTGCGACTCTCTTTTGAACCTTGTCAAGTAGCGAGAGACTAGTAGCCGATACACCGGCCAAAATATGACAGCAATACTCCATACATGGGCGAATAGTGGTGTTATAGAGATACAGGATACTTTCGGGTGTTAACAGTTTTCTAGCACGGTGGAGAGAGCCCACCTTCCTTGCAGCGGCCCTGGCAATGCCCTCGATGTAACTGTTCCAACTCATGTTTCCAGTGAACGTTAGGCCAAGGAGCTTGAGAGACGTACTCTCAGATAAAGAGTCGTTGGCCATTGCTATAGGTGGTAGAGAAGGTTTCTTGTAATTATTGAATGAAACCAGTTTTGTCTTGGTGGCATTGAACGTTACCATCCATTTTTGTCCCCATTCCACTACTGATTGGAGGTCATCCTCTAGTGTTTCTGCCATTACTTTAGATATATGTTCGTTTGTTTTCCTGTTGTGCCTGCTATAGAGTGTGGTGTCATCAGCATATATCCCCATCTCAGAGGCAATCTTGTCGGGGAGGTCATTTCTGAATATCAGGAACAGCAGAGGACCAAGGATAGATCCTTGAGGCACTCCCGCATTTATATCATATTGTTTAGATGTACGACCGTTGAGGACAACCTGGATTTTTCTCTTATCTAAGAAGGATTTAATTACGTTAAGTATTCTACCAGTGATACCGTTAGATCTACTCTTCTTGAGGAGACCCTCATGACATACCCTGTCAAAAGCCTTAGATATATTTAGAGCTACCGCTCTGCCCTCTTCCGCTTTGTCCAGTGAATGGTATATGCGTTCAGAGATTACAGTGAGGATGTCTGCCGTAGAACGGGCTTGTCTAAATCCATATTGATGGTCGGTCAGAAGTTTAGCATCTGTAAGGTGCTGGACTAGAGCATGGTTAATTAAGGTCTCAAATATTTTGGCAAAAAGTGGGAAAGGCTAATGGGGCGATAATTTAATGGGTCAGTTCTTTCGCCAGAATTCTTGAATACTGGTACTACAGAAGCAGTTTTCCAACAGCTCGGAAAGCAAGATTCATTAAGGCATTTGTTGTAGAGTTTGGAGAGAACTGGAGCTACTTCGGCTGAACACTTTTATATATATATATATATAATACGACGCTCACTTTTTGTTTATAAGCAAGCGGTTAGAGAACTGTAAAAGTGGCGGACAAATGTTTAAATAGAGATTTGGCGAGACAATTTACAAGTTAAAAAGCTAATGGTGAAATAGCTCAAACATTAGAAGAAGACTTGGTCAATTAATTAAGAACCGTAAGTGGAAAATTAGATTCTAAAATTTTCTGCTCAGTTAAATCAATTATAATTAATTAAAAGTGTATATTTTATTTTAATTTGAATTCATTATTGAGATGTGTATTATTTATTAATTAATTTATTGCGGGGTGGATAGAGAACTGTCTGAAGATAGCGGTTTCCATCCTACCCAAATACGGCCGACTCCTTACTTGGCCGAAAACATGGTGAAACGAAAACAACTATGGGTGGCAGCAATTGCTTAGAATGCAGTTGGGAGATTCGAAGTTCCAATCCTGTCGAAGTTACCACCTGATGAAGGCCAGAGGAATAGTTGGCCGAAATGTCGTGAAACAACAACTAAGAAAGATGAGGATAATAGTCCGCAATAAATACATTAGCTAAAAATTGTTCATAAGAGTTTATGTTATTCGATTTTTTATATTAATAAGATATTATGGAGAGTAGACAACGCATTGTTGATGCGTTATCGGCAGCTCTTGTTACTCTCGATTCTCCTTATTTGTCCCTCAGTCCTCATTTCGAATGAGAGATTTTTCTTATAAAGGGTTAAGAAAAAGCTGCTTTTCAGGACGTCTGTACTTCGTGAACAGTAGTCTGAGATGTCGGAAATCTTCTGTTTCTATGTCTATCCTTGTGGCAATTTAACTAGTAAGGGTGCTGGAGCTAAACGTTTCATCTGGACTGACGTTATCCGCCTGATAGACAGGGACACGAACCTTGGATTAACCACCAAAGAGGCTGTCCTATCAGCAGGTGCAAAGTACTGGGGCTGCAGTAGTGCCATCTGATGAATGGATTCTGGACCATACAGTAGTTTCTGATGGGGCCTCCCGATGCAATACTAGTGGGTAATTGTTACGGCTTTACCTTATCATGTGCTACAAAAAATCCTGTATTTTTCTGTCCTGCTTTTCCGCTCTGTCCTGCTGTAACCAAGTCTGTCGAGCTGTTCCATAAATCCCAAATCCACAACATGAAATATCTCCAGAAAAAAATCACAAATAAACCTCGCACCCCGTCCTCCAACGTAGACACCTACTACCATGTCTCCTTCCCTAACTTCACATATGAGAGCTAGGTAGAAAAAACGTCAATAAAAGATAGAGGAAAGAAGAAGATAAAAAATAGAGCTGACCCGTGACGGTGACATTAAAATCTTTCGAGCTGTTGAACTTGGAGCATGGGGGTTCCTTGCAGGCTTTCTATATCAATTTTAAAACCAGCTTGTAATTAAAGGCCTAAACGAATCGCAGTCATTAAGTGCACAAAAAATATAACTGAACTATGTGCAAGGTGA
Source organism: Euprymna scolopes (assembly GCF_053919585.1). Classification (NCBI taxonomy): domain Eukaryota; kingdom Metazoa; phylum Mollusca; class Cephalopoda; order Sepiida; family Sepiolidae; genus Euprymna; species Euprymna scolopes. The sequence continues at coordinate 2,711,978 of NC_136485.1, forward strand.
AGGGATAAAAATGTGGTCTTCACTTTAAACAGCACCAAAAAAGATAACCGTGGCTGAAAACTTCAGTGAACTTTACTCTGGAGGGTTAAAATGCCAAGATTTGCATTTTGCTGGTTCTGGCAATAATCCTGATGTCATAACTTGCATCGACAGAAAGACTGAATTATATAGCGGAAGAGCTCCGATTTCGCTCGTTGGACATTGTCAGTTTCAAACAGAACAGAATACCCCTATCGCTCTTGGCACAAAAATTCAATTGACATGTAAATTCTTGACAGTATCTTTTTCGTAGCGCAAAATTAATCACTTATTTATTATATCAATTAGTCAATATATTTTGCTCTTATCTCATCAAAAAAAACATAAATCAATAAATTGAAAGAGAAATTGAAAAGACCTTATAATGTTTCTATAAGGCCAACATCATGGACTTTGAAATGTAGTCTATTGTTATTTATTCACTATATTGCTCTGTAATTATATTGAGTTTCTTAAATTAGGTTTGATATATATTATAAGGAAATAAAATATATTTCTACAGGTATATATATATATATATATATATATATATGAGTGTAAATATGTAAAGAGAGAGACACACACAGACAGAGAAGGAGAGATAGGGGAGAGAGGAGCATAAAGTTATATACATATATATATATATATATATATATATATATTAATTACATTTTCACCTTAAACAAGGCACATTGCCACTCAGGTGTAGGGGGCTACTATCAGGGGTAACAACAACTGGGGTACTATGTAGGGGGTTGGGCAGCAAGATGTTGGTTCACGTTTCACTTGAACATCTGCACATCAGTACAGTTGGGGAAGCAGGAATCTGGAATGGAATTGCAAAGTCTAGCGGTTCTGGGGAAGAAACTACTGGAGTAGAAAGATCTTGTAAATCTAGGAATCCCTACAGTATGGGGGTGGGACTTTGAAGCCTGTCGGGTCCGTCGAGGATTTTCAATTCGTGGCGGCACAAGTGTCTGCAGTTCGTCAGACCATTCACCATTAAAATACTTTTAGAACAGGCAGAGGGATGCAACGTTTTGTCGATGGGACAGAGGCTGAAGCTTAGATGCCAGTTCAGGGCCTATCAAATTTGCGACTCTCTTTTGAACATTGTCAAGGGCAATCTACGCCGCTTTTCCCCACTCCCGCCACATCCCATCCCCCTAAACTGGACACATTAGGGTGCTTCAGTGCCATATATTTCGGTGCAGTTGGACTGGGCTGCCTTTGCATAATGGATTGAGGGTACCGGATTGACAGTTCCTGGCTGCTGTTTCCGACTGATAGTACAGGAGCCCTAATTCTTTGGTAGCGCTAAGAGCGGCTGCTCCATCAACAGTTGTAAAATATCGGGATGTTTGTAGTGCCATGTCGCGCATGGAAAGGGACCCTGCACTCATCCCCGGTGGGCTTTCCTAAGGCCACAATCCCGTGGGTGAGGACAGCTGATGGTTTACTTGTATTGCATGTCTGGTATTCTGCACGACTACTTGTCCAACACCCCTCACTCACTCACCCTAACTGAAACATTTAAATGAAATAAAATGAAATGACAGCTCAAGCAACATTTACGTTTAAACCAGGACCAAACTCAAAGAAAACCAACCTGCCTCCTCCCTTGATGCTTGCATTTACTAATATCCGCGGGCTTAGAACTAACTTAGATGATGTTGAGTCATTTCTCCTTGTAAACACCCCGGATATCTTAGCATTAAGAGAAACTAACCTTCACTCCTCCATTCCCTCTAACCACTTTAACATGCCTGGTTATCTCCCACTCTACCGTAAGGACTCGGACAGTCTATATTCGTAACACCCTCCCCCTGACTAGAGAAATAAAACTAGAATCAGAGGATCAGGCCATTATGTGCTTCAGACTAAATATGCAACAAAATATTAGCTACTTGTATTTTCTCTACCGCTCTCCCTCAAACCAAGACTTTACCCTAATAAACAAAGTCTCAGACAGCATAGATATAGCACTCTCCCTCGATACTAGCGCACAAATACATGTATTTGGTGACTTCAATGTCCACCACAGTAACTGGCTAGGATTCTCTAATCACACAGACGTAGCTGGTAGCGCAATATATAGCTTCTCTATATCCCATTCCCTATCTCAGTTGGTTACATTTCCGACACGTTTCCCAGACCAGCACGATCAACATACCTCACTTCTAGATCTCTTTCTGACAACGGTTCCCAATGACTGTACAACAAATGCCCACAGCCCACTCGGGAATGCTGATCTCGCTGTGATAATGGTAGAAATCAGCCTAAATTCTCGCCCTAAAACTGAAGACCCACTACTCAAAACAACGAGGTATTACAAAAAGCTGATTGGGAAGCCATCAGGGAGCTCATCAGAGATGCCCCATGGCAAAATATATTTACTCTTCCAGCGCAACAGTGTGCAAATGAGACCACTGAATGGTTCAAAACTGCTATTGAAGCACATGTTCCCGCACGGAAATTCTATAGCAATCCCCACTCTCCCCAATTGTTTACTTCTGCTTGTGCAGCTGCTATATATCAAAGGCAGCATGCGTTCCGCAGATTCAACCGACATAATCCAGCTAGAATAAACAGAAGTTTATAGAAGCTAGAAATAATTGTAAGAGAGTGATAGAGACAGCTAAGACAGATTACTCTGAAACAACCAGAAAGCGCAGCGAACCACAGAAATTAGGAACCGGGATTTTTGGAAAATATACAACAGCGTAGTTAATAATGGACAGTCAACTATTCCCCATCTAACAAACAATAATGAGGCTGCTTGCACGGCAACTGACAAGGCTAATCTGCTTGCCAGTCGGTTTGCCTCAAACTCCACACTGAACTCGGTACACCACTCACTCCCTGATTTTCCTCTGCGAACAGACGCCATACTAGACGATTTGAAAATCACCCCTTCTCAGGTACATGCTATTATAAAAAATCTAGACACCTCAAAAGCATGTGGACCAGATCTCATCCCGGCTGTGCTATTAAAAAATGCCCTGACGAGGTTGCTCCAGTTCTGTCCAAACTTTACAATGAATGCCTTAACGAATATTGTTTTCCCGACTGCTGGAAAACCGCCTCTGTGGTACCAGTCTTCAAGAATTCTGGGGAAAGAACTGACCCACTAAATTATCGCCCCATTAGCCTCCGCAAAATTTCGCAAAAATATTTGAGTCCTTAGTTAATCAATCCCTAGTCCAGCACCTAACAGCTGCTAAACTCCTGACTGACAAACTATATGGATTCAGGCAAGCCCGTTCAACAGCAGATATCTTAACTGTAGTTTCTGAACGTATATACTGTTCATTGGATAAAACAGGGGAGGGTAGAGCGGTGGCCCTTGATATATCTAAGGCTTTTGAAAGGGTATGGCACGATGGTCTGCTAAGGAAAATTAGATCATATGGAATCACTGGAAGTATTCATAATGTAATTAAATCCTTCCTAAGTAATAGAAAAATCAAAGTTGTCCTCGACGGTCGTACATCCAAACAATATGACATAAATGCGGGAGTAAATCAGGGGTGCATCCTTGGACCTCTATTATTCCTGATATTCATAAATGACCTCCCTGATAAAATTGTGTCGGAGATGGGTATATTTGCTGATGACACCACTCTCTATAACAGATATGAGGGGAAAACAAATGAACACATATCCAAGGAAATGGCAGAAACATTAGAGGATGACGTTCAATCCGTAGTAGAATGGGGACTAACCTTGTTTCCTTCAATAACTACAAGAAACCTTCTCTACCATCAATAGCAATGGCCAAGTACACATTGCTTGAAAGCACTTCTTTTAAACTCCTCGGCCTAACGTTTACAGGGAATATGAACTGGAATAGATACATTGAGAGCATTGTCAAGGCTGCTGCAAGGAAGGTTGGCTCCCTCTACCGTGCTAGAAAACTACTTACGCTTGACAGTATCCTATACCTCTATAAGGCCACCATTCGCCCATGTATGGAGTACTGTTGTCAAATCTGGGCGAGTGCATCTGCTGCTTGTCTCTCGCTCCTGGACAGGGTTCAAAAGAGAGTCGCCAACCTGATAGGTCCTGAACTGTCATCTAGGCTTCAGCCTCTGTCCCATCGACGAGATGTTGCATCCCTCTGCCTGTTCTACAAATACTTTAATGGTGAATGCTCTGACGAACTGCAAACACTTGTACCTCCCCGACGTAACTACCCTCGACAAACCCGACAAGCTACTAAGTCTCATCCCTTTACAGTAGAGATCCCTAGGTGCAAGAAAGCCTTTTACTCCAATAGTTTCTTCCCCAGAACTGCGGGTCTTTGGAACTCCCTTCCGAGATTCTGCTTTTCCAACTGCAATGATATGCAGAAGTTCAAGTGTAATGTTCACAAACATCTTTCTACTCTTCTCCCTTCATAATGACCCCGCTAATTAAGTCCCTAATAGTATCCCCCTGCTTAAAAGTGGAACTATGCCTTGTTTAGGGTGAAAATTGAATAAACAAACAAAACAAGGAGCGAGAGACAAGTAGCAGATTCACCAGCCCAAATACACGGGCGAATGGTAGCCTTATAGAGGTACAGGATACTTTCGGGTGTTAGTAGTTTTCTAGCACGGAAGAGATAACACACCTTCCTTGCAGCGTCCTTGGCAATGCCCTCGATGTAATTGTTCCAAGTCATGTTTCCTGTGAACGTTAGGCCAAGGAGCTTGAAAGACGTACTCTCAGATGAAGAGTCGTTGGCCATTGCTATTGGTGGTAAAGAAGGTTTCTTGCAATTATTGAATGAAACTAGTTTAGTCTTGGCGGCATTGAACGTGACCATCCATTTTTGTCCCCATTCCACTATAGATTGGAGGTCATCCTCTAGTGTTTCTGCAATTTCTTTAGATATGTGTTCATTTGTTTTCCTGTCGTGCCTGTTATAGAGTGTGGTGTCATTAGCATATATACCCATCTCACAGAAAATTTTGTCGGGGAGGTCATTTATGAATATCAGGAACAGTAGAGGACCAAGGATAGATCCCTGGGGCACTCCCGCATTTATACCATATTGTTTAGATGTACGACCGTCGAGGACAACCTGGATTTTTCTCTTATCTAAGAAAGATGTAATTATGTTAAGTATTCTACCAGTGATACCGTATTATCTAATTTTCCTGAGGAGACCCTCATGCCATACCCTGTCAAAAGCCTTAGATATATTTAGAGCTACCGCTCTGCCATCTCTGCTTTGTCCAGTGAATGGTATATACGTTAAGAGATTACAGTTAGGATGTCTGCCGTGGAACGGGCTTGTCTAAATCCGTATTGTCAGTCAGAAGCTTAGCATCTGTAAAGTGATGAACTAGAGAATGGTTAATTAAGGTCTCAAATATTTTGGTAAAAAGTGGGAAAGGCTAATGGGGTGATAATTTACTGGATCCGTTCTTTAACCAGAATTCTTGAATTCTGGTACCACAGAAGCAGTTTTCCAACAGCTCGGAAAGCAAGATTCATTAAGGCATTTCTTGTAGAGTTTGGAGAGAATTGGAGCTACTTCGACTGAACACTTTTGTAATAGCACAGCTGAGATGAGATCGGGTCCACATGCTTTTTAAGTGTCAAGTTTTTTTATGATAGCATGAACTTGAGCAGGGATGATTTTCAGATCGTCTAGCGTGGCGTCTGTTCGTATGGGAAATTAAGATAGTGATTGTTGGAAGGGGCCAGTGTGGAGTTTGAGGCAAACCGACTGGCAAGCATGTTAACCTTTTCGGTTTCTGAGGAGACAACCTCGTGATTGTTGGTTAGTTGGGGGAATTGTTGATTGCCCATTGTTTACTACAGTGTTGTAGATTTTTCAGAATTCTCGAGTTCCTAGTATTTGTGCTTCGATGCGTTTTTTAGTGGTTTCCGTAAATTCTCTCTTAGCTGTCGCTATATCTTTCTTAACGTTATGTCTAACTTCTATATACTTCAGTCTGTTTGAACTGGACTTATGTCGGTAAAATCTGCGGTATACATGCTGCTTTTGAACAATGGCAGTTGCGCAAGTCGACGTAAACAATTGGGGAGAGTAGGGCTTGCTTTATAATTTTCGCATGGGAACATGCGCTTCGATTGCAGTTTTGAACCATTCTGTGGTCTCGTTTGCACACTGTTCCGCAGGAATAGAAAAGATATTTCCCCATGGGGCATCTCTGATAAGATCTCTGATGGCTTCCCAGTCAGCCTTTTTAAAATATCTCGTTGTTTTGAGCACTGGCTCTTCAGTTTTGGGTCTAGAGTTTAGGGCGATTTCAACCATTATCACTGCATGATCGGCGTTCCCAAGTGGTCTGTCGGCATTCGTTATACAATCATGAGGAAATGTGGTCAAAAACAGATCGAAAACTGATGCGTGTTGTTCTTCCTGGTCAGAGAAACGGGTTGGAAAAGTTACAATTTGTGGTAGGGAGTGAGATATAGAGAAGCTATGAGTTGTGCTGGCCGCTGCATCTGTGTAAGTAGAGAATCCAAGCCAGTTTTTGTGATAGACATTAAAGTCACCAAATACATGTACTTCTGCGCTAGTTTTGAGGGAAAGTGCTGTGCCTATGCTGTCAGAGACTTTTTTTATGATGGTGCAGTCTTTGGTCGAGAGAGAGAGAGAGAGTGGTAGAGAAATGAAAAGTAGCTAATGTTGTGTTGTATGATTAGTATAAAGCACATAAAGGCTTGATCATCCGATTTTAGTTTTGTTTCTCTAGTCAAGGGAAGGATATAACGAATGTAAACTCCAAATCCGTGCATATGTCTGTCAGAGTCCTTACGGCAGAGTGGGAGATAATCAGGCATGTTAAAGTAGTTGGAGGGGATGGAGGAGTGTAAGTTAGTCTCACTTAGTGCTAAGATATTCGGGATATTTGTTAGGAGAAAGCTTCAGTATCAGCTAAATTAGTTCTAAGCCCACGGATATTTGTGAATGCAAGCCTCAAGGGAGGAGGCAAGTTGGATTTGTTTGACCCTAAGCGTAGTTTAAGCTTATTTTTAGATTGTAATGTATATATATATATATATATATATATATATAATTATTTTTTTTTACTACAAATCACCAGTAAAAATAGTGAATACTATAACATCGAGATCAAACAGAAAAACACCAACAGTTACACTAAAACTACAAAATAAACGACAAAGAATTTATTTTCATATATGACGCCATATAAGGAAAGGGTAACACAAAACTATGCCAAAAAGTTTGGAATTGTTTCGTTTAACACATCTACGTTACAACTCGCTTTAAGGATATTTAATGAAACAGCATAAACCTGTCAAATAGTTGCTGTGAAACTTAGATATTATATCAAAAACACATAATAAAATATATGAAAATATAATATACACATATCAACATCATTATATATACGTCAATAAATGTATATAACTGAATATATATATATATATATATATATATATATATATATATATATATATATATATATATATATATATAAAGTAGAAACGTTCGCGTGTGTGTTAGTGCGCGTGGCTGCGTGTACAACTCTCTTACAGCGCTAACCACTCGGCCTGTAAAGATGATTGCCGTAACCTTGCGATCGTGCACACCATTTTTAAAAATTAATCTCAGAGGTAAATGTCATGGCTTATGTTTTCTTACATCTCAAACCATTGAAGATAATGACAAAACCTGATATGATGATAATATCCAGCCTAGGGATACACACCATTTTTCAAGGTTACGGTCAAATGTAAAGTTCATAGCATATGAATCTATTTTCTTATATTGCCAACACTACATAACTGATCTTGACCAAACCTGGCATGATGGTGCCCTCCACTCTATGGATAGTGCACAACGTTAAATACAAAAGGTTATGATTATAGCCTATGTATGTATACTCTAATACTGTCCACACCATTGGACTGACCATAACCATACATGGCATGATGATGGTCTCTCAACTAGATATGTTGTACATCAAATTGCAAGATTGAATATATGTAGACATGGATGTATACTTCCCAACAGCCCACACAACTGAACCGACCATGAGGAAACCTAACATGATTATGGGCTCCGACTTAGGGTTGATGCACACTATTTTTCAAGGTCAAGGTCTAATGATTATTTACTCTCGGGTATCCGCTAAGTATGTATACATATATAATAACATAGCTAATATAATATTGATTTTATAATAACATAAATAAAATTTCGATAACCATACACCTGTAACATTACATCGCTAATGGACAAACATAATGCAGTTTTAATCATCGTTATCAAAATTAGGATAAATGCTTATATCTAAGCATGGAGATGAATTAATTATATACAGTTTGGAGATTTTATTAATATTGTTCTTGCTAAACAACTTTTAAAGCTTCGCGTAGTAAACGTGTAAAAAGCGATGATAAGAGATGGCGGCAAGGGTGGGTAAAGTAGACGGCCATGGGGACAAATACGAAGGTTGAAGACTTGCCGTCGACTCACCAACAATAACCATTTGTGGTTTCCTCGTTTCATTTTTCCACTTCCCATTTTTCCTTAACCTCCTCACTGATATTTTTTGTAGGGCGAGGCATACAAGAGGGCAACGTAAGTCGTACATTTTCAAAATTCTTGTAAAATCAAACGCATTTTAATAACTGAATAACACAGATTCAATCTGAAATTCCATTTCCGCATAAATATGTAAAATTTATATTTCCCGCATGTAAACCCCTTGACACACTTGTATGTTTAAGATTAAGATCTCACACGCATACCTATACCTTTCTTTCTAATTTCTTTCTCGATCTTGATTTCCTCCGTTTTTGCATTAATTCCTACATCTAAACACAGACTCAAATCTGCACGTTTATTGGGTCTTATTTACAGACAGCCTAGTTTTAATTTTTCACAACACTTGACGAAACCTACTGATATTAACTCCCTGTGACAGGGAAAACATATTTTTATTGCAAACCTTGCTTTTTGTATAAGTGGTATCGCCTAAAGAGTGTTCTAGTTACTGAAAACTAGCTGGCCAAAACATGTTCATGAGTGTGCAGCAACGCAACTGCTTATGTAAATACAAATTAAGAATATATACATATATAATTGTTGGCAACTAAAAAATTATACAATATTCTTGCGATTACCATCGTTATTTCTCTTGATATTGTCTGTTACACATGTACATTTATCTATAAAGATACATGCGTGTATATTTTCAAATACTTTAATGTCCTCAGATATCAGACACTAGTGCTATATTATATATCATAGGTTTAAGAAAAGATAATACAAGTTCCAAATAATTGGCAAAACCACAGGCACTTCTACTTTACAAATCCAATTCTGAAATTAATAGAAATATAGAAGAAAAACTACAAAATAAAAATAGACAAAAAGTGTTTTTCTTTGAATCCAACGACAGTCTGAAGAGATTTCAAAGAACATCATTCACTTTCATTTTCTTGCTATCTTAGTTTTATGTTTTTACAACGATGTATTAAATTTTAAAAATTCTATCACCTACACATGATTAGTGATTAAGATTTGTAAAATAAAAAATACAATTTGTGTTATTAGAAGATATAGCATATAATAAGTATAACGGTAGAAGAGTTGGTTTCAGTTTGAATATAATTATATTATTTGACATAAAATGTTTAATAAAAAAACGATTATAGTAATGGCGTATATTCATCTTCAATGTGTCAAATTATTGTATTTGTTTTGCATTTTTTCGTTTCTTATTCATTTTAATTAACGATTGGTTATTCGTGTTATTTGGGCCCTTCATATTATTGTTCTAATTTTGAATGTAATTTGTATAACGTTTCGATCGACCTCCGACCTTCTTCATGTGTGTTTTGTCGAACTCGGGAATGTTTCTATCGAACTCGGGAATTTGCTAGGAATTTCGAATAAACGCTTTATTTATTTCACGGGCGTAGCATGTTCTTGCTCCGACAGCCATGACCAGATAGATGTCCTAATTAATTCGCAATTGTAAATTTCCACAATCGAAATTCCACAATTGAACCTTCAACCTTCATTTTCATTTTGTCAAATACTCTAATCACTGCACCACGGATCCTTGCGGACGTACGGGGAGCATGTAGGGGGTCGTAAACCAATTTTTAATTCCTAATTGTAAATATTACTCAACAAACTGCGAATTACTTAAGACCCCGATGTGATTTACCATTTCAAGTAACGTAATTATATTGAAACTGAAAGAACCTCTAAACAGTTTCTATCTATCAAATTATAAACTTAATATCTTCTCAACGAAATATTTATTAATTAATACACATTTAAAATTAAATATTTTAAATGTAAATTAAACTCGATTTAAAGAGTTATTACTCCGTGGTAAAGATTTAGAAAGGAATATTTCTGCGCAGTATATTAAATATGTATTTTTACTAATAAGGTGATCGGATTTTCTCGTTAAATTGGTATGAAACAGACACATTGTTTACTGAATCTTATATTTAATATTGTTCAGCAAAATATGATGTAAAATACCTATACATGGTAATGTGGTTGCAATTTTTGTTGGAGGAATTTCCCAAATTGCTTAAAAAATCCATATCTTTGACAGATTATTGTGGTTCGCCAGTTGTTTCGTAAACTCTTATAATTATGGTGTGTATTTTAATAACGTCATATGACGTTTACCCTCTTTTATTATTTTTTACGTTCTGACAATAATTTCTTACTGTGCCTAATAAATTGCTATGAGAATATAGTTTTAAATGCACGAATATTCCCGTTGTCTCCTAATAAGCAGTGATGCAGACGTATTGATGCTGAGATCTTACGCACGTACAATGCAATCAGCAATTAAAGTGGTAAACTACGACCGTATCATGAAACTACGCTTTCATCGAGGCATACATTTTCTCTGTGCACATATATTTTATTACGTTACTGTGTAACCGATAACTCAATAATCTAACTTATGTATGCAAGGGTGCTATCACGCCTTTATGCAGGTACATTTATTTTTAAGAAACCTGATTTAATTTTCTTATTATTTGATAATATAATTGTATGTGCTAAGTGTGACGTGGTATAATGAAGAGAAAACCGTTTTCTGCTAAAAGAGGAATAAACTTCTGAACAAACATGCAATCTGGAGACCTCGCAAGTATATATATATATATATATATATATATATATATATATATATATATATATATATATATATATATAAGTAGGTTGTCGTTTGCTTGAAGCATTGTTGAAGAAAATTATAAGGTGAAATTAAAGCCAAGAACAATGCGAGCTTTTTTTTTTTTTATATATATAGAGTAAAATTATTTCAACTCTAAACAACAGTAGTTTTGTTTTTTTTCTGTTGTATCCAATGGTGTTATAAATCTCAATATATTTCGGACTTATTAATCCTTTTTCAAGAGAAGACAGCGGAAGAGTGTTCTTCATGAGTGCAAACTCTGTCTGGCCGAGACTGACGGATATAAGTAGGTTGTCGTTTGCTTGAAGCATTGTTGAAGAAAATTATAAGGTGAAATCAAAGCCAAGAACAAAGCGAGATTTTTTTTATATAGAGTAAAATTATTTCACCTCTAAACAACAGTAGTTTTTTTTTCTGTTGTATCCAATGGTGTTATAAATCTCAATATATTTCGGACTTATTAGTCCTTTTTCACGAGAAGACAGCAAAAGAGTGTTCTTCATGAGTGCAAACTCTGTCTGGCCGAGACTGAGGGATATAAGTAGGTTGTCGTTTGCTTGAAGCATTGTTGAAGAAAATTATAAGGTGAAATTAAAGCCAAGAACAATGCGAGATTTTTTTTATATAGAGTAAAATTATTTCAACTCTAAACAACAGTAGTTTTTTTTGTTTTTTTTTTCTGTTGTATCAAATGGTGTTATAAATCTCAATATATTTCGGACTTATTAGTCCCTTTTCAAGAGAAGACAGCGGAAGAGTGTTCTTCATGAGTGCAAACTCTGTCTGACCGAGACTGAAGGATATAAGTAGGTTGTCGTTTGCTTGAAGCATTGTTGAAGAAAATTATCAGGTTAAATTAAAGCCAAGAACAATGCGAGATTTTTTTTATATAGAGTAAAATTATTTCAACTCTAAACAACAGTAGTTTTTTTTGTTTTTTTTTCTGTTGTATCCAATGGTGTTATAGATCTCAATTATTTCGGACTTATTAGTCCCTTTTCAAGAGAAGACAGCAGAAGAGTGTTCTTCATGAGTGCAAACTTTGTCTGGCCGAGACTGAGGGATATAAGTAGGTTGTCGTTTGCTTGAAGCATTGTTGAAGAAAATTATAAGGTGAAATTAATTTCACCTTATCTCGCATTCTTCTTGGCTTTAATTTAACCTGATAATTTTCTTCAACAATGCTCCAAGCAAACGACAACCTACTTATATCCCTCAGTCTCGGTCAGACAGAGTTTGCACTCATGAAGAACACTCTTCCGCTGTCTTCTCTTGAAAAAGGACTAATAAGTCCGAAATATATTGAGATTTATAACACCATTGGATACAACAGAAAAAAAAACTACTGTTGTTTAGAGTTGAAATAATTTTACTCTATAAAAAAAAAATCTCGCATTGTTCTTGGCTGTAATTTCACCTTATATATATATATATATATATATATATATATATATATATATATATATATATATATATATATATATATACTAAGGCTTTAGTAGGTTTGTAAAATACGCTTAATTATGATATTTTTAATTTTCCAGAAAAGTTGTCGTGATTTCAAAAGTATAACAAATGGTTTTGGTTGCTATCAGTTTGAATCGAAACCGAAAGTGAAACTGTATTATTCAAAGCTGATGGTGTTCCCACTGTACCAACGTTGCATGCATATGAACTAATTAAAAAATTCAAATGTAAAATTTAAATAAAATAAATGTAGAAAATGTAAAACAATTTTGTTTAATTTGGCCATTTTTGACCCAGTACAACTATTTTAACCGGCTAAAGACCCGTAAAAGAAAGCTCCTAAAAATCCAATGCTAGCGCTGTTTTGTGGCTTTTTGGTTTCGGAGGAGACAGAACTTGAATCTATGAAGATAGACAGACAGACATATAACAGTTTGTACATTAGATATATATAATTCAGGAATATAATTTAGTAATAATTTCGTGAGTAATTCTGTAAGCATAAACAACTATGCACATTTATATTCCAATCCGAACCCGTTGAAAAAGCTCAATATTTGAGATAGTAATTAATGTCAGAAAAAAATAAATTTCCTCGGAGGAAAAATTGTGCGCAAAATGATATTCATAGACAATCTTTAAATGTTGCTGATTGACATATAATTTAGAAACTAGCATTTTGATAAAAATAATTGAAGTATAAATAAGCTTCATGCCTATTAAATAGGCCCGGCCCTGTTATAACTGTTCAAAATTATTTAAAAAAAAAAACGAAACATTTTTAGATATTTATACTAAATTTCAAGTTCCAATCTTACATTTCAATCCACGAGCCTAACTTGGCATTGTTCTCTGTTCACAAATTTTCAAATCAAATTATTAAATTTATAGCACCACCATCTTAAGTAAAATATCTATAACTTTACGCGAACAAAATCTTCTGATAAAATCTTGACGTATTTTAATAATGACATAGCAAATTTAAGGTATATTGAGGAAATTGAATATAACAAGGCAACTGCAATATTAGTCGTTTAAAATCTGTAATCATCCATAATATGATTCAAAATAAAACAGATAGAATATCTCTTCTAATACAATAAAAAACACAACCATGCAACATAATATTAACAATCACAATCACTCAAACTCACATAACAGTTTGAGGCAAAGTAAATGTATCTAGTTCAAGAGACCTTATAGCACAAATGTCAAAAATAAACGGAAAGGTTTGTGTTATTTGGATTTATCGGACTACTGTTCTCATCTTGAGTTTCATTTTCATAACGTTCCGGCCGATGAAACGTCTGACCTTCCTAAGGTGAATCTTGTTGAACTCGTTAATATTTCTGTCAAACTCGGAAATGTAGACGGAATTTCGAGCGGAACCCTTTATTTACTTCACGGGGTTAGCATGCTATTTTTCCGTCAGCCATGGCTGGATAGAAGTCCTAAGTAATTTGCTATTGTATTTTTAGGTCGCCCACACTGGGGATTAAACCTTCAAACTTCAGGATTTATGGCGTAGTGGTTATAGTGCTTGATTATAGTGATAGTGATAGTGATAGTGATATTCTCCTGAAGGGTGAAGGTTGTCACGTATTTCTTCTTTTCTGGGCGATTGTGTTCATTTATGTTTTAAATTGTTTTGGGGATATCGATGAAAGTGCTCTAATCCTTAGTATAGAAGCTTTGTCAAAAAGACTTTTTATCGACCTGGGCAAAGCCTGGTATCCATGCTAGTACTAAATAGATCAAAATCAAACGAAATTCTGCAACTTTGGCATCTGAAAATAGTTAATATAATTACTCCCCCACACAATTAAAATATAATAACTCGGAAATTAAATTGTTCGTCATTACAACACAGAAAAAATCACATGCAGACGAATCACTTAATGAAACTTAACAAACTTTAACAAATATAAATAAGCATTTATAAATAGTTTTCCTCGTGATTTTAGATTTTAGATAATTTTAAAAATGATTAATCCGTATTTCTTACTCGAAATGTCAATATTTAATATATATACACACACACACACACACACATATATATATATATTTCTGTAGAAAATCCTTGTGTAAACTTGGCACCTTTCTGTCTCTGTTTCTTGCGGATGGCGCTTAACACTAATCTTAAATATCTAGATTTGAGATTTACAAGTTACTAACGTCTTATTCACTTCAATTGTTGAATTGTTCAATTCGATTGAGCATTTACTTAAACTACCTATACTTTTACTGCTATCTACGCATTTCCGCTGCCCTTTTGATTTTCGTCAGCAATATATAGTGTAAACACTGATAACATGGCAATTAATTCAAATCATTATAACCCTTTTTTAACTTCTAAATTATACCCTCATCTCATGTACACTTGATAAAAATGTGTAAACAACAGAAAATCCTCTCTATTTATTAACGTCGTAACTCATTAGATTTCATATCCAACTTTAATTCAACGAGAAAGGTCTTGTAAAGTTTCTTGCTTCTATGAAGTTGTTCATTATTTTTTTTTTTTGCAAGCCATGTGGCATCGCAAAAATTGGGTTAGTTTATATTTCGCAATAGGATAATTGGTACGCACATTTTAAATTGCAGTATATGCGGTTTTATCCCTCGAAAATCTAGTGAATTATAAAATTATGTTGGTTAATTAACCGCTTCATCTGTTTTCACAACAGTATCGACTGACTTGTATGTGACTACCTCACTTGGAATTTTTAGCTGAATAATATCGATAAGTTTATGAATGTATTTGTTTTAAGCTGCAAGAATAGCTCGTTTACTCAGCCAACTGGAATTGTTATAATTACTTTGAATATTTGGATAAATTTCTTTTTCCGAACTTCTTTTGATGTAACTAAAATACGGAAGTTATGAAGCAACAAACTTCGCCCTTAACTCGGATCAGCCAACACTTTTCTGTTTCCAATTTCCCACAATAAATGCGGACATTTCTTTGAGGATGAATCGTTCTGAGAATAGACAATCATCTTGTGAGTTAAGATTAATATTATTACATTGTACCAAAAAAGAATATTTGAAGCAGGATGTTATTTCATCTGCTGGCGTTGATTGCGAAATTACAGGTAACGTTTGTCTGAAATCTCCTACAAGCAATATTACTGCATTCTCAAATGGTTTGACAGTTACGGTGCCATGCAAATCTTGCAAGGATCGATCAAGAGCCTCAAGTGATTATTTGTATGCCATTGTGCATTTATCCCAAACAATAAGTTTGTATTTCTGTCATATTTTTCCATGCGGGGTTGTTTGGAGATTTTGAACGTAAGAGTTTTGAAGATTGGATGTTTAATAGTAATTTCAAAGGAGAATAAGTAGTTCTACCTTGTATTTAGGCTGTGGCTATTCTGCATGAAGCAAGAGCTAAAGCTATGTCAATTTTTATCGAATAGCTGCCCAAATTAATTGGAAAAGTTTTACTAGTTCATCCTTGTATTCATCTAATTAGCAGTTATTTTTAAATAACTTTCGTTTCTTACTGTATGAGTACAACAAATTTTTCATGTTTTGATGGTATGAGCTAAAACTATATCCAGTGGTAAGGTCCCAGCTGTCGGGCTGTGGGGAGTGTGGAACTACGTTTTAATTGCCATTGCTCCCAGGTCCACTCTGACCTGGGGGGGTAGTTCCTGTCCGGGCCTAAACTATGAGTTAAATAAAAACCGACTTTAAAACAACAAATATATTCTATTTAAAAAAATTTCTTCAAAATCTTTGGATTCCACATTAAATAACCCGGAAAGGGTTGATATGCCGTAAAACAAAAACAACGAACCAACCAACCATGTTTTGACAAGGCCTTATTCACAGTAAATACTTTAGGTGAATAAAATAGGATATATCCATGTTTTGGCAATATCTTAATAACTGTAAGTAATTCAAGTGACAAAAATAAGATTCATTCAAGTTCTGTTTTGTCAAGTAATTTACGTGACAAACATAGGATAAGGGATTAGGGACTGACAGATTGAGGGGAAGATAGAGATATAGAGATAGAAAAGGATAAAGAGCGAAAGAAATAGAGAAAGAGAAGGAGATATATAGAGATAGGGGGATTGAGAGATAAAGATAGAGAAAGAGACAGAAAAGGGAATATACAATAAAGGATAAAGACATAAGGCGAGTGAGAGAAACAAAACGGTTCAAAGAGAGATAGAACGGGCGATAGAGAAAGTAAGAGAGGGAGATGGAGAAGGATGGAGAGAGAAATAGAGTAAGAAATGTAGAGGGAGAGAAACTGCGTTTATTTTTTCTCAATCAGTGATGGAGAAATCTTTTTTAGATTGAGGGATTTTTTCTGTTCTCATCCAGACTACCATTTTTTCAGGAGCTCAATTTTCCACGCATTAACAACTGACCGGTATGTGTGCAGAATTTCAACCAGACATAATATACTGGGTGCCTGACTTTGCTCGAAATATCACATCAACCGCTGGATTTCGGAAGAACGCAACTGAAGGAAAATACTGAAGAAAACATTTAAATATAATGAAATCATCAGATAAAAATATAACGAAAATAAAAAAATAAACAACTACTGTTTTACTTCTGTAACAATTTCTCAAGTTAAAAATTAAACTAAGCAACGAATACGCAATTGGTCAAAAACGTTTTTAATACTAAAGTCACAATCGTTGTTTTACTTTTATTATTTTCGAGACAGGAATTTTTTAAATTTTATTATTGGATAATAAATACATACCAATAAACAATATTTTTTGTAAAGCGAAAAAGTAAAATAATCGCTAATAAAAAGATGACGAAAGTATTGAATTTGGTCGCGTTTAAATCATCAACTGTTGTAGAGAAAAAATGCTTTTTTTATATTGTAATTTGATAATCTTAAATATATAAAAAATATGCTTGGATTTGAGAGAAAACGTTATGGCAAGATGTCAGGCAATCTGTTTAGTAGGTTTTTAGATCGTCAGTTACAAACAAGTATACATTTCGCATTTTTATTTACATAGATTATACATTTATTGTATAGGTCAATATAATCCGTACCATTTTATATATAAATTAGGAAGGTACTCTCAAATCTGATTTTTCTTTGTAATTAAACCTGATTATTTTTTATTCTTATGCTGCAAGTTTAATCCTATTACTTATATCTACTTTTACGTTTTTGTTTTCTAATAATGCAGATGTAGTTGAATTTACAGACATACATATTAGTTCTTTTTTATATATAAAATATAGTTATTTTTGACTCATACACCTCTATATCAGTCCTAATTGTCTAGATTTTAAGTATATTTTTCTTTCTTTCAATAATTTCCCTACATTATTGATATGTAATTTTGAGTTCCTAAGCATCATTTGTTCAAAAAATAGAACATCCTGCCTTTTATATAATTCGATTTAGCCTTTAACTCTTTTATCATATTTACTCTTCTGACGAGAGTTTATGGTTATTCTTCTGTCTGGAGACAATAATAGTTCTTTTTTAGTTTTTAGCGAATCTCTTCTCCAAACCAATTTTTATATTGTAGATTCACATTAGATTTTATAGTGTAGCTACTTAAATTTCAGATTATTTTCGTCTATATCATGTGTCTATATACATTGGAATATCCAACTTTTTAGTGTCTTTATATTTTACCACAATTTTAAACATTCTTTCATTGGAATTTAACTTCATTTAATATTTCATTGATTCAGCAGTTTAAAAGATATGTTTTAGTTTTCAATCATGCCCTAAACAGACAAAATTTGTAGACTGCCTATGAAGATCACTTACTATGAGGTTTATTGAAACTGCAGAGAATGAGGATAATATTTGAATTCTTGTATTCTTTGTCGAATAATACCTTTGTTAATAAATTTAATTCATAGAATTTTCATCAATTTTCTTTATATATATATTAATATAACTATATATATATATATATATATATATATATATATATATATATATATATAGTAAAAAAAAATAATTATGACAGCCCCTTTAAGAAATTCGTTTCTTATCGTTGAGCACTTTCCGTTCAGTCGGTCAATTTAGCTCTTATGCGTAGATCATTGTATAACGATTTGATCACTGTCTGTCTGACGTAATGAACATTTAAATTAAAATGTTTAAAATTCAACGCTATTTCACACGGTTAATAGTAGCCGAATTGATACGGCCTCCGCTAATCGAGCCAGAGATGTCTCGTGTCGCGGGGTTCTAATCGTTCGACTGGTAGTAATCGTGACACCCTGCACTGAAGAATCCCGAAAGGATGAAACACTAGTGTCTGTAGGTATTTAATTATTATAGTAAAAAAATAATTATGACAGCCCCTTTAAGAAATCTGTTTCTTATCGTTGAGCACTTTCCGTTGAATTAAAAGTCGGTCAATTTAGCTCTTATGCGTAGATCATTGTATAACGATTTGATCACTGTCTGTCTGACGTAATGAACATTTAAATTAAAATGTTTAAAATTCAACGCTATTTCACACGGTTAATAGTAGCCGAATTGATACGGCCTCCGCTAATCGAGCCAGAGATGTCTCGTGTCGCGGGGTTCGAATCGTTCGACTGGTAGTAATCGTGACACCCTGCACTGAAGAATCCCGAAAGGATGAAACACTAGTGTCTGTAGGTATTTAATTATTATAGTAAAAGAAATAATTATAGATATATATATATATGTATATAAAGGACAAAAGTAAATTTACATAGATTTCGTATTACACTATGAAACCAAAAAGGATTGCAGAACGGGAAATAATAGAGAATATCTATTGGTGGCTCGATTAAAATTGTAAATATGATTAAGTTGAAAGATAAAACTAAGTTCTTTCTTGATGCTTTTAATCAAGTGGAGCTTTTTGCCATCCCTGATGAATCTTATTGAAAAGTTATTTTTTTAGCTTAATTTTATTGCTAAGTTATTTTATGATTTTACATTCATGCTTATCTGGATATGTTACATTAGGAATTTACTTTCTTTTCCTTACAAATATACCAACCGTGTCTAATGAAGACAGACTATATTGATTTACCCAAACATGAAAAAGAAAACAGTAAATGTGACGTAAACTGTATTACATTAAAGGTATAATATGTAAATCTGTAACAACAAATATTCACCTGAGCATTAGGGCGTTGTTAATTGTATTATTAGTATTGAAGTAATAGTATTAGTATTGTTAGTATTATCATGATATTATTAGTATTATTAGTATACAAGTGATATTATTAATATTATTAGTATTCGCATGTAAGTATTAATACTATTGGTATAGATGTAATATTAATGATAGTATTAGTATTAGCATGTTAGTATAATTATTATTAGAATTGAAGTGATATTATTAGTATTGTTAGTATTAGCATGTTATTATTAATAGTAGTAATATTAACATGTTATGATTAGTATTATTAGTATTGAAGTAATATGGTTTGTAGTGTTTGTATTAGCATGTTAGTATTAGTATAACTAGTGTGGAAGTCATATTATTTTGATTATTAGTATTAACATGTTATTATTCGTATTATTACTATTGAGTTGCAATTATTAGTATTGAAGTAATATTAATAGTATTGGTATTTTCACGATCTGTTTTTTTACATGACAGAATTTTAAACGGAATACGATATAGATAATCTGATTCAAGAAAAAATGCCAATTACTATGTTTACTTTGACCCATCTCCTTTCCTGTTTTACAGTTTTTTTTTTTTTTTTTTGACAACGAAAAACGCATATTGCATTGAAACAGAAGAGGCTACTATTTGGCATCGTGTCAAACAGAGTAGAGTAGCGAAATGTTTGTTCGAATGAGAATAAAATTTCTGCTGATAAGTACAGTCAGAGAGCAGTAAAAATAATACAAAATCCCAATATGTAGCAATCTGAGATAATAAAATATTAGAGTAGAACGCTTCCGGGCATCTAAGGATCTTAAGAGTATAAGATTTTGCTAGTCCTGTAATAAATCGAAGGTACGTATGTTGAGAAGGCACAAGTGCTGTCATCAGAGCACATTCCCTTACTTGATAAAGTACTTGTCAAATAGGCACAGAAATTGTATATTGTGGCGATAAAATCGAATTTGGACCTAATAAATAAAATACTATTTTGGCTCTGTCTAAAAGCTAGTCTAGTGCTAAATTTAAGTATAATTCTGTCAGTTCAGAGATGAAAGTTAACATTTCGTTTTATTATTAATCTGACTAATTGAGTTTGTTGCAATTATTTTTAGGATCTTTTTTAGTTCTCTGAATAGATAGGATTGATATGTAAGAATATTTAAGTTGTAACAGTGAATGAAGCGGGTACAAAAAATTACATAAAGTGCTTAATTTGTTAAGAGAATTAATAATTTTATTTGAAGCAAACTTTTTTTTCTGAGAGTGTTATCACATATCGAGGCACAAAGTCCATTTGATGATAAAGGAGGATGAATATAAGGCAGTCATGTAGTAATCATTTCTGGAAGGAAATCGGTAAAATTTAAGGGAATTGTTCAGCAGGAACTTGTTTCATTGGAATTGAAGTCTTACATATTATAGTCAGCGGGAAGCAGTACAGTAGAATAAAGTTCCATGAACGCGTAGTTCTAGGAAAATACGTTTTATATAGAATCAGCGTTTAGTCACAGATAGAGAGTTTGAGAAATTGTTCTCCCTAGTCGAATACTTTATGAAGATTTGGCAAATAGTGACCATAGATTGGAGCTCAGACGAGTACTTACCATCAAAATATCGGTAGAGCTGAGAAATGGACGCAATGTCTTTTCTGTGGTACATAGATTGCAGGAAATAGAAAACGGCATCACCTAATATTAGGTTGGTGCAAAAATAATAACGTTTTTTTCATATGCATTAAAAACGACATTATTTTTGCACCAACTTCATAGATTTCCATCAACAGAATAGAACATGCCGGGAAGCTTATTTCGCTCTCTGTCCTGCTCTAACCAAGTATGCTGACCTGTTCCGCAAATCCCAAAATCATCAATATTAAATATCTCAAAAACAAAACACGAAAAAACCTAGAACTCCATCCTCAAACGTAGACCCCTAGCCCCATGTCTCCTTCTTCAACATCAGGGGTCTACGTTCCAACCTTCCAGAGGTTGAAACCCAATTACAGGAGACAGAACCGGACATTTTTCTAAGCGAAACTGGAATAGGCCCGACCACATCCCTAGATGAGTTCATAATTAAAGGATACTCTTACTTAACCTTATCTGATCACCATGGGCATGGAATATGTGCCTACATTAAAGATGGCTTCCCGTATGGCATGGATATTTCCAGAGAAGACCCTAATTTACCTTATATGTGCTTCCGGGTTGCACTTGCAAACACCACCGTATTTATATTTGCCCTCTATCGCCCCCACAACAGCATACTATCTTTAAGAGTATATCAGAGAAAATTGACCATACCCTGTCTGCTCATCCCACGGCTAACATTCACATTTGCGGTGACTTCAACGTTCATAATATGTAATGGCTGAACCACTGAAATAAGACTGATGATGAGGGGAGGTTCTGTCATGATTTTGCCATTGCCTATGACCTCACTCAAATTGTTCGCGAGCCCACCCGTGTGCCCGATACTACCGGTCAATATGCAAGCCTTCTAGACCTTTTTCTCTCCACTTCCCCTGCGTTATGCTCATGTTCCGTTCTATCTCCTCTGGGATCCTCCGACCCTCCGTTGTATCAGTTAAGATAAAAATTAAATATAATAAGTCTACAGACGTACATCTCCACCGTACTGTATACTGATACTCCATGGCTGGCTTGGATAGCTTCCGTACATTCATATCTGATTTACCTCTGCATTCCATGTTTAAAAAGGAGGTGTCCTCTATAGTCTCAGACCTGACCGAATGAGTACTTGTAGGCATAGAGTGATTTATACCATCTAAAAATCGCAACAAAAACCTAAACGCCAGCCATGAATGTGCTGCTGCCATCGCACACAGAAATCACTTTGTCCATAGCTACAAACGTAATAGATGCAATGAGACTAAAGCTGCTGTCAGGAACGCCAGCAACCACTGTAAAAGAGTAATAAAAAATGCAAGATAGTTTTATGCTCAGTCTGTTAAATCAAAAGTAGCTGATAAGCGGCTTGGTTCCCGCCAGTTCTGGCAAATAGCAAGTAGGATCCTCAACAGAAGCGTGCGTTGTATCCCAACCATTATCAATGGACCTGAGGTAATCTCGTCAGCATCCGACAAGGCCAAACTATTTGCAAAGAACTTTGCAGCTAATTCTACCCTATGCGACGAAGGCCATCAACTCCCTGTGTTTCCTCATATAACACACAACACGCTAGGTAACATATAAATATCTGTGCGTGAGGTCGTCAAGCTAATCAAGCACCTTGATTCCAGTAAAGCAACTGGTCAAGACGTTATTTCAATTATAGTGTTAAAAAAGCTAAACCAGAACTTGCCTCCATACTTACGAAACTGTTTAAGCATTGGCTTAAGGAGACCTGACCGAATGGGTACTTGTAAGGAGAAGTGCTTTCCAACACCCTGGAAAACCTCATCAGTATGCCCTGTATTTTAGAACTCAAGTGATAAGTCGCCCCCTCTCTGTACAGACCAATAAGTCTTTTGTGTGTCATGAGTAATTTACTGGAATCCATATTAAATAAAGAAGTAGTCAACCACCTCAGCAGAAATAACCTTCTTAGATCTACAGCAGATGTGCTAACGGTTATATCTCATAGGATTAGCGAATCTCTCGACAAAGGCTTCATTTCAAGGGTAATTGCTCTTGATATATCAAAGGCCTTCGACAAGGTATAGAATAAAGGCCTACTTCACAAGAGTCTCAGCTACGGTATAATTGGAAATGTTTACTCTATCATAAAATCATTTCTCTCTGATAGGATCATAAGCGTATTGGTTGATGGGCAGAAATCAGAGGCCCTCAGTATTAATGCTGGAGTCCCTCAAGGGTCTATCCTGTGTCCAACTCTCTTCTTGATCTACATTAATGATCTCCCAAAACACATACTAAAATCATTCGTTGATATCTATGCTGATGGCACGACTAATCTATGGCAACACATCAAAGGACAATGTTCTCTCTGATTCTCTCTCCTCAAATCATGACCGCAAGGTAAAATGGGGGAAGAGGCTGATGGCTACCTTTAATGCATCTAAGACCAAGCTCCTATCTTCACATCATCTACGCTCTGATCCCAATCTGGAATCAATTGAAATGGGTATCGTCTAAGGGAGGCCCCATATTTTGATAAGCTACTGGGTTTGACCATT
Organism: Euprymna scolopes; assembly: GCF_053919585.1. Lineage (NCBI taxonomy): Eukaryota > Metazoa > Mollusca > Cephalopoda > Sepiida > Sepiolidae > Euprymna > Euprymna scolopes. The sequence goes on from NC_136485.1 coordinate 2,735,905, forward strand.
ACTTCTGATCTGAGATCGAACACATACATGAAGTCTGTGGCCAAGGTCGCTGGGAAAATGGTAGGATCCTTCTACCGCTCCTGAAGATATCTCACTAATTATGCAATTATCTATCTATTTAAAAGCCATGTACGTCCAAGGATGGAGTACTGCTGCCACATCTGGGCAGGAGCTGCTAAAAAGAGAACATCCAACCTTGACAGGGTACAAAATAGACTTCATGGTTAAGTGGGAGATGCCATTTTCTCTTCCCTTCAACCTTTCTCCCACAGAAGATACGTTGCGAGCATGTATCTGTTTTATCGTTATTTCCATGGCAAGTTCTCTTCTGAGTTCCATTCTCTGCCCCCCACTCGCCAATCATTCACGAAAAACACCGGACTAGTTTAAACCACTGTCAAAAATTTTCCCCACTCTTTATCCGTGCCTAAATCCAAACGTAGATTCCATGAACAAAGCTCCTTTCTTAGAACTGCACGCCTGTGGAACTCTCTGGCGCTTGCCTGTTCCCTCCCCGACTTTAACTTGGATGTCGTCAAGTCCAACACAAACAAATTCCTGATAAACCGCCTCCTTTAGTAATGAGACTTTATCAAATCTCCAATACTAACAATTTACTACGATACCATCACAGTGATTACTGTACACACAATAAACCTTATCTCTGAGAGGATTGTGGGGCTTGATAAGTGGTGATCTCCATATAAAAAAATTATTCAGTTTCAGGTCACACTTGACTTTTATACATATGTAAGATTGCATTGATAGTGACGTATTAACTTGAGTAGTAGAATGATCTAACTGTTTTTTTTGTGTTTTTGATGACGTATTAGATGTATATTTTCTATTCCACATCCAGAGTGAAAGTCAGCCCAAAAAAGCTTGTTTAGACGTGTTGTTCTCCTAATACGAGAGCCATTCCTTTCAGTTGGGGTGAAATGATGGCCAAAGTGTTGATAATGAAAAGAAAGAAGCTGCGTTTTAGATGGATTAAAGTTTACCAGCCACTTTTCCCATTACATCTGGTACATTCTTGCGAGGCAGGCTAATTTATTTGTTGTATTTTTTTAACCCTTACTAATTTTGATTAGCATCTGAATACAAAGGTGTGTCCTTCCTTGTCTACAACTCGGTTAATATTACTAAGACTCCTAATGGAGAACATTTAAATGTACACAAGTTAAACTACTCATTACCGTCAGAAATCTTCGAAAAATGCATATCAGCGGATTCAAAATTAAATCCGTATGTTGGATTCTTATAAGACGATGACAATTTTTGTTCATTTTCTCTCCGAGAAATATAAGTCATTAAATGAGTAGAGAGAAAAAAGTAAAATTATAAACCTGACCTGAAGTTTAATCATAAGAAATTTAATATAGAAATGTACAATTATTTATTTGTCAAAAACTTGGTTTTGATTTGTGTTGATTTTTCTGTAAAAGACGTAATATTGCAACTTCAAAGGTGTACGTAGATTTTGGCATGGAGGATTTAAATCTCCAAATCAACTATGATAGAACTGGCTATATTAAACAAGTTTTTTTCTATAAAAACACTTAAAAGCAAGGTCAGTTCACGATAACTCATGCTGGAGTAAGAGAGTTATAGAAAAAAATACTCGAACATAAAACATGACACTTAATAACAAATGTAAATACACCGACTGAAAGATTTGAAGAATTCTTGTTGAATAACTATAAAAACATAATAATACATCGCACAAATAAAGAAACCAATTTTATTTCTTTATATAGTTAATAATGAACAGCATATTCTTTTCTCGTAGGGAATCAATTACAAAAGAATACATTGTGTTGATTTCAGAGTACAGGTTAATAATGCGTATTTTTGACCTATTTTAACAGATTTGCCAAAGTAGAGAATATGATCTAAAATTTGTATGAGAAACAATTCAACCGAAATCGATCAAATCCTGTCGGACCAAAATTATTTTATTACCAGCAAATGATAATCATTCTTCAGTCACATCGTTATATGCTTGTTAAAAATCATAGGAACAACGTAATGATACGAATTTTTCTAAGAAAAGACGCTTTTAGAATCTGTTGAAAAATTGCGAAATATTTAATATTCTATTTAATACATATATGTCTTAATATTTTTTATTCCTCAAACTCATAATATTTTGGATTCCAAAACTTTTATCATATCTAATTTCATTTCATACGACACATCATAGATCATAGATTCACATATGCATTTGAAGGATGCCACACATTTGCACTTGTGCGTTTGTGTATGCAAATCACTGAAGTTCTATGAACAATGTAATATCTTCTGTTCTTAAAAATTGCATTATTTGAAATAACATCGATTGATAACGCAAGAATGGAATCAGTCAATCAACATCTGATTATTTGTTTTTATTCTTTGCAAAACCATTTAATCTTTCGGATCCGAACATCGTACGCCTATTTAAAATTTGTCCAATAAGGTCGATCCGGTAAAACCGTAATCTTTCTATTCGACATTTTATTTGTAAATGAATAAATCCTGCAATTATAGAATAACGAGAAAGTAATGGCTGACAAATATATCGAGCAACTTATTTTGACATAATATGCGTCGTTTGAAATTTTCTACCTGGATATAAATAACCTATGTGACGAGATTATCGATTTGTTCGTACAATACATTTATTCTTCTTAGATCATTAGCTTGTCATGTAAAACTATCGATTTACTTATCGTTTCTCCGAGTTATTTATTACCAGTATTGTGTAAAGCAATTTTCTGTCCAATCGAAAACTTATATGATATTCAATTACTTGAATTATGAGTCAAAAGATAGGTGCAAAACAGTGGCTGTCGACAATAGTTCGTTAATATAATCTGCATTGCTCATAAACCTAGTGTAATAAAAAAATAATAAAACCCCCAAATTATTTTTCTGATTAGTTTTTATAGTGCCATAGTTTAATGCTTGTTAAAATCACAAAATATTTTAACGTTTACAAACCTTATTACAAAAAAGAAATAAGAGGGCAATGTGTCAAAGTTACTACGCACGAGAACAGTAGAACATATATATAGTAAACAGTTTTACGTAAAATAATTAAGTATGCGAAGTTACTTCAATAAGTTTCCTGACATTTTTCGTATGGAAACGCTTATTGATCGTACACACATAAAACTCTAATTCCTTCAAAGTTATCTCTTGTTACAGCGTCTTATTGCATCGTTTTTACAACTGCTGGAAGGTCCCATAGAATGCCTCTTGTGTAAGAATGCCAATGCCCCTCGGCAAAGCCATTTTCCTCTCCTCAATTCTCACATAACGACAGTCGAACGAGTTTATTCCGAAGGGGACAAGAGTTTCATGTGTGTACCAGCAATAAAAGTGTCCATACGCAAAATGGTTTGGAAACTTATTGTAGACACTTCATATATATATATATATATATATATATATATATATATATATATATATATATATTTACTAGCATTTCAGCCCGGCGTTGCCCTAGTGTTTGGAGGTGTATGTTGAGCAAAAAAAAAAAAAAAACACCGTAAATCGTTTACATTTTTACCCCTATTGTGACCACTTAACATTTATTGTTTTGGGCTCAAATCGAATTATTAAGTTAGACCCATGTCCAAGGAACCTATATTTAAAAGTTCAAGTTTGTAGACCCAAAATTGGCAGAGGAGTTCAGTAGAGTTCTCAACGATCAAATCGTTTAATTTTGACCTCTTAATAGCCAAATTTCTGGCCGAAAACGGATTACCCAAATCTCAGTAGCCTGTATATCATATTTCGAGTCTGTAGATTGAAAACACGCACACACATACACAAACACGTTTACTTTTATATATATAGCGAACTGAAACTAAAACATACGGTCCAGTCTGGTGAGCAAAACATTTTCACATTAGTAAGCGATGTTCAAATACACCGGTGATGTTCGCTCATGCTTTTGTTACGCTTATCAATTTTATTATTAAGAGAGTTATTATTATTATTATTATTATTATTATTATTATTATTATTATTATTATTATTATTATTATTATTATTATTATTATTAATAGCATTTTAGCCCGGCGTTGCCCGGGTGTTGGTTTATTTTTCCCAAATCACAGTGCCCTGTATATCATATTTCGAGTCTGTAGACTGAAAATTGACAGAGTTATTGCGTTGGAAAATGTATGCACACAGACACACAGAAACACAGAGACACACAGACACGCCCACTATTATATATATATATATATATATATATATATATATATATAGAGAGAGAGAGAGAGAGAGTATTATTATTTATAATAATAATAATAATAATAATAATAATAATAATAATAAGATTAATAATAATATAAAGTATATTCGTTCAAAACACACCGTACATATCAGGAAGTGACATTATTTATCTTAAATGCGCAATTATTACATATATACATTGGAAGACAATTGAAAGTGCCAGTCATGGCGGTGACCGTCAGTTCTAGGCACATGTTTTGCCCAACTGTCAGTCAAATTAATTTTGAGTAACCATAGTTTTTATCTATGTAAATATCGACCAATATCAGTGTTTTCATTATTATCTTTTCAATTAACTGCTAGAAAATAGCAAAAGACTATGGTTACTCAAAATTAATTTGACTGACAGTTGGGCAAAAGATATGCCTAGAACTGACGGTCACCGCCCCACAGTGGCAGGCAGGAACTTTTATATTTTTTCCTGCTTTTTTTTTCTCCCCTTGTTGTGCCAATATTTTAATCGTTTTTAAACGACAATAAATTTAATTTTAGTTGCCCCCGTACTTTTGACACATGCAGTAGTTCCCCATTAGAACCCTTTAAACTTTCGAGATAATATTCTTTTTATCTTATCTATGGAGAAGGAAACAACAATTTCTGAATTTTCTAATGTTTAATGATATTAGTAAAATAAATTTTATAAAATGATTTTGGATTTTAAATACATATTAGTTTTTTACATATAAATAAATTTAATTGAATTACATTAAATTACAGGCGTCAAAAAGATAAAGGAAAGCCCTTGTTTTCAACCACCCACTATGGCATCTTTAGTTGCAAGACAGACCCAATCGTTCGTATCTTAGATGAGATATTATTGTAGGATATTATTATGCTTTCTTATAAATCATCAGGATTTAGGGGGGGTCTGTGATCTTCTCACCAATAATTTGCCAACTATTTTAAATTGGATTCGGGTCGAGGCTCTGAGCTGGATAATCCATAACGCAAGCATTGGATCGATTAAGCTTTCCTAAAACTATTTTTGCTGTTTGGCTCGGTGTGTTTTCTGCATAAAGATATCAGAATCAGAAAGATTAGGAACCACAGGTTCTCTAATCAATTTTCTGTACATTCGGGCATTAACTTTTCCATAAATCCTGACAAGGGGGCCAGTTCCTTTTGAAGATAGCATGCCCTATACCATTATACGCCCCCTCCAGATTCTACTGTATTTTAACGCACTTAGGGGCCCGTCTTTCTCTATTTTTTCTTCTGACATGCATCTTTTGTCTGATCCAAACATATTGAATTTAGATTCATCACTAAAATGAAGCTTTTCCCATTTTTTTTCTTCCCAAAATAAATGTTTTTCGGCAAATAACTATCCGGCTTTTTTTATTTTTAATAGAAATAAAGGCTTTGAGAATGGACTTCTTGAAAAGAATCCAACTTCGTTTAATCTTAGGATCGTTTTCGGAAACTTTTTTTCCAGTTTTGGATGTAAAATACGCACTTTTAAAGCAATCAAAACGAGATGATCGAGTGATTTTTTTATTCTCCCTCTTAGTTGTCATTCGAGGTCGGCCCGATTGTTTCTTTTCAGCCAATGGTAAACCTTTTTTTTCTATTTTTAATAACTCGAAAAATAACGCTTCTAGACCTTTTCATTATTTTTTCAATCTTCTATGTGGCCTTTTTTCATCATAATGTTCACAAACAAGCTTTTTTTCTTGTATAGATAGTTTTTTTTTTTTTTTACACAGTGATCACCACTTATCAAGGCCCGTAAGTCACTCAGGGATAAGGGTTATTGCAAGTACATTAAGTTAGTGAGGAGATTTGCTGAAGTGTTTACTTAAGGGGGCGGTTCATTAGGAATTTGTTAACGTTGGACTTGAAGACATCCAAATTGTAGTCCGGAGGGAAGCAGGCAGACGGAACAGAGTTCCACAGGCGTGCAGCTCTGAGAAAGAAGCTTCGTTCATGGAATCCGCGTTTGGATTTAGGCACAGATATAGAGTGGGGGGAATTATTCACAGTGGATTCAGCTAGACGGGTGTTTCTCGTGAAAGATTGGCGAGGGGGGACCAGAGATTGGAGTTCAGACGAGCATCTGCCATGGAAATAACGATAAAACTAGGACAGGCTCGCAAAGTCTCTTCTGTGGGAGAGAGGTTGCAGGGTAGAGAAAAGGGTATCCCCCACTAAGCCACGAAGTCTATTTTGTACTCTGTCAAGGCAGGATAGGCTGTTTTTAGCAGCTCCTGCCCAGATATGGCAACAGTATTCCATCCTTGGACGTACTTGGCTTTTATATAGATAGAGAATTGCATCAGTAGTGAGATATCTTCTGGAGCGGTAGAAGGATCCCACCATCTTTCCAGCGACCTTGGCAACAGACTTGATGTACGTGTTCCATTTCAGATCAGGAGTAAAGGTCAAACCCAGAAGCTTGTCAAAACACGGAGCCTCACCCAGACGAGAGCCATCCATCACAATTGATGCCAGATGGGGATCAGAGCGTTGATGTTGTAAGGATAGGAGTTTGGTTTTGGATGCATTAAAGGTAACCAGCCACATCTTCCCCCACTGAACCACGCGCTCGAGATCAGAGGAGAGAGAATCAGAGAGAACTTTGTCATTTTCAGCTTTTGATGTGTTGCCGTAGATGGTTGTGTCATCAGCATAGATGTCAACGAATGATTTAAGTATGTGTTTAGGGAGGTCATTGATGTAGATCAGGAAGAGAGTTGGGCCGAGGATTGACCCCTGGGGGACTCCAGCATTTATATTGCAGGCCTCCGATCTTTGTCCATCGACCACTACTCTTATGAGCCTATCGGAGAGAAATGATTTAATGATTGAGAAAACATTTCCCGTTATACCGTAGCTGGAAATTTTGTGAAGTAGACCCTTATGCCATACCTTGTCAAAGGCCTTTGATATGTCAAGAGCAATTGTCCCTAGAAAGAAAGCCTTTGTCAAGAGATTCACTTATCCTGTAGGGTTATAACTGTCAGCACATCTGCGGTAGATCTTGCAGAGCGGAAACCATATTGTGTGTCACTAAGAAGGTTATTTCTGCTGAGGTGGTTGGCTATTTCTCTATTTAATATGGATTCCAGCAACTTACTCATAACACACAGGAGACTTATAGGTCTGTATTGAGAGGGAGATGACTTATCACTTTAATTCTTAAATATAGGGCAAACTGAAGAGGTCTTCCAGGGAGTCGGAAAGCACTTCTCCTTAAGGCAGCGCTTAAATAGTTTCGTAAGTATGGGAGCAAGTTCTGTTTGAAGCTTTTTTAACACTATAATTGGGATGCCATCCGGGCCAGTTGCTTTACTGGAATCTAGGTTCTTGATTAGCTTGGCGACCTCATGCACGGATATTTGTATGCTACCCAGCTTTTTCTGTGTTATAGGAGGAAATATGGGGAGTTGATGGTCTTCGTCGCATAGGGTAGAATTAGCTGCAAAGTTCTTTGCAAATAGTTTGGCCTTGTTTGACGCTGACGAGATGACCTCTGGTCCATTGATAATGGTTGGTATAGAACGCACACTTCTGTTCAGGATCCTATTTGTTATTTGCCAAAACTGGTGGGATCCAAGCCGCTGATCAGCTACCTTGGATTTAACAGACTGGGCAGCTTTTTTCGAATATTAGAACTCGACTTTTTTTAAGGTATTAAAATTGCTAAATTTATACCAATTTTCTCCGTTCCTTAACTTTTGGACGCCTGTGATTTAATTAAATGTATTTATATGTAAAAAAAATAAAATAAAAAAAAATAATATTTATTCAAAATCAAAAATATATATATGTTGTATTTAACAACCATTATTAGACATTAACAAATAAAACAGTATTTTTTTTTCCTTTTTTATAGATAAAGTAAGAAGACTTAAAAAAAATGATCGATTGTTCCTAAACTTTTGGACGCTACTGTATGTATGTATATATATATATACTAGCAAAAGTACCCGTTGTTGAATGGGTTCCAAAACAGCCTACAGAAAATGGACCCTGATTTAGGAAAGTATGATAAGTTATGAAAAGGAAGGGTTGTAAAGAGATAGCTTCGAATTCGGGGGTATCAAAACCAAAGCAAAATATGATGAAAGAAAAAATAAAATAGATAAACCCCATAATTTATTATACCATACCTGATCACACTGAAACACTTATCACAATGTTCTGTGTATCTATATTAAAAACCTTGTTAAAACTTGTGACATATTTCTATTCTATGGAGGTCAGGCGCGAACGAACACCCCATAATTTTATTATACCATATTTTTCAAACTGAAACATAATTATCAAATCATAATTCTGCAGATAGCTATGAAAAGTCTTGTGTGCCTATTTCTATTCTATGGAGGCCAAGCGCGAACGCAGACCCCACAATTTTATTATACCATCCATATTTAAGTTAAAACATACTTATCAAAGTATTATTATGTACATCTATATCGAAAACACGTGTAAACGTTTTTTTTTAATTTTTAATTTTATATTTCCATACGAACGCAGACCCAACAATTTTAATGAATCATCATTATACCAGATCAAACATACCTATTCTTGTGTCTCGATACATCCTCAATCATTATATGTGATCAGTTTTTTATAATACTTACCCATAGAGGAATCTATTTGTGACCAGATACACACATAGACGTTCAGTTTTATATCATGCTACCGAGGGGTACTCGGCGTTACCCGGGTGTTTGGAGGTGTGTGTGGAAACTCCGGGGGTGGGAGGTTAAAAATGTTTTGGTAGGTAAGTATAAGGAGCGAACCCGATCGCTTGAGGCAAAGTTGTAAATTAAAGTGTGAAAAAAAGTGTGCGACGTTAACCATTGCCGCACCCCGAGATGCTAACGAAAACACGTTTGAATTTATTTAATTACTTGGATTTTGCAGCTGCCCGTTTTAATGACTTAATGAGATCAAGTTTGACTGCGGGATAGTATTTCATTTACTGCGGGAACGTTATAAGATGTTATAAGAAAAAGACTAACCGACATGCGGCGAGCGACAAATGTTGAATATTTATCTTCCCAAAGTCGAGCAATTAAATAGACAGGCGAGCTTCGTTGTTAACTCTGAGATATTACGATTTATATGTGATATAAAGAGCGAGGGACATCAGAAATACAACAGTAGATTTAATGCGGTGTTTACCTGATACAAGCAAGGGTAAACTTCAATCTTAAATAAATATCAATATTTTTCTTTTTTTATATTAACTCAAAATAAATAACAAAAAAGTTCAATACAAATAAAATACAGATTTGAGCGTATATATATATATATATATATAAATATATATATATATATATATATATATATATAGTGTAGCACTGGTAATTAGTAAAAACCTGAAGAGAGTGCTCAATACTATTGCAGAGCAAATATGTGTTTTATTTTTTATTACCGTTTTATCTGTTTGGTGTTTGTATGTTGGACCATGTTTACGATCTAACAAACTCGTCAGACTGTACAGATTTCTGGCAGATAAAAAAATTAAAAAAAAAACATTTATATATACAGCCTGTCAGGCGTTACACAACCGGTCGCCACAGTCGAGTGAAAATTTCTTGGGTGACTAAAAGTCGTAAATAACTCTCCCGCCAGTCGAAAAAATTTCTTTAAATAAAGAAATGGGAAAAACATTTAATTTACGACCCTTAAATATGCGGTGACTTAGAATGACCTATGTCTCATCATTTGTGAATTCTTTCATCTCTAGCTCTGAGACCGTTGGAATACCGTATTGAAAAAAGAGTGGTGACGCTAAAGGTCAACAAGAGGTCAAATTTACACATTCGGCGTGTAGTCAAAATGTCACCTTCATTTAGCTCTCTGATTTTGAAATCCATTTGGAAAAAAAATTCTTCGACGCTACAGCTACATACACTTCATGCTTACAAAAGTATAGACGAACATTTGAAAAAGGAAAAAAAAACGCATCGTTCCGTTACGCATCCGAAGAAATGATTCTTATTTCTATGGAACAATAATATGAATGCGGGTTTATAAAGAAACTGGTGTTGTATTTTAACGTTTTGTTGAATATTTACCGAACGGTTTGTAGTAATAAAATAGTTGATTTACAAGAGTTAAACAAATATTTTCTTGTTAGATGATACACACGGTAATTTCTTGAATTGTTGTAAAATTATTTACTACTATTGACTGAAACAAAGACATAAAGTTGGACGAATAAAAATATTTTGGGGTAAGTAAATTTTCCCTCACACTTGACCGGCGGTCGAGTGATCTTTATTTCAAATCTCGAAGTATATATATATATATATATATATATATATATATATATATATATATATATATATATATATATGTGTGTGTGTATATATATATATATATATATATACTCCTATAAATCCGTGTGTGTATATTGATATTCATATGAACACCCTCTTTAGTATTTATTTAAAAGGAAATACAACTTTCTCATATATGGGTTGTCGAATTGCAGTCACTAGCAAAAGAGCTAGCCTATTTGCATATTCTTTTAAACATTGATTTTAATACATTTTCTATTAGGTTATTCGGTTTTCTAATGGAATGATAATCTTTAGTTAAATATTACGTGTAATTATATTAATGCAGATATTCTACATAATTTATACTTGCATAATATTTGCGTAAAAAATTTATAGTAAACACAAAACTCTTTCCAAAGATATTTATGTATACGTATATATTTTTGTTTAACAAAGTTTTCATACAAACCCCTCCCAGAGTTTTTGGTCTATAGACATGAAACATAGACATGAAACTTCATATATAAGGTATTTGAAACAATGCGAAGCGTTATATTTAGGTTTTATCCTGGGAAAATCGGTGGAAAAGTGTGAAAATTTAAAAAAATAGAAAGTTGCCAGGTGAAGACCGAACGTCGGCATTACAAATGCATAATGTAGCTATTGATTCATGTTTTAATTTTTAGCCTTGCATTATAAGTGTCTTGAAAGCCCATTCACTGACGACAGAGGCAGAAATAAATCGTTAGCTGAACGTTTTGGTTTCGATTCTCGGTGGTGGCGCACGAGTTTTTTTCATGTTTTAACATTTTCAAACATCACTACGTATTGCGCCCAATCCATCTATCTATCCATCTCTCTCTCTATCTCTCTCTCTCTCTCTCTCTCTCTATATATATATATATATATATATATATATATATATATATATATATAAGTGAACGTGTCAGTGTGTCTGTCTCTGTGTGTGTCTGTGTGTCTGTCTGTGTACAATTCCCTACGCAATAACTCTGTCAATGTTCAATTTACAGACTCGAAATTTTATATACAGAGTACTGAGATTTCGAAAAATCTTAGTAATTTTTTTCGGCCAGAAATTTGGCTGTTATGGTGTCAAAGTTCAATGATTTTACCTCCGAGAACTCTACCAAACTCCACCGCCAATTTTTGGTATTAACAATTGAAGTTTTAGATAAAGGTTGCTTGGGCATGGATCTAACTTAATAACTTGATTTGATGCCAAACAGTCAATAGAAGGGGTCATAATGGGGGCGAAAGTTTTTTTTTTAAATTGGCCAATATATAAATGCATGTATGTATGTTTGCATGCCTTCCTAAAACTTTCGACCGTTCAGACAACAAATACCGAAAGATGTGCTAAAAACATTAATTTCTTCACACTCAACTGGGCACTTTTCTACTGTTTGCCGGTCGTCGTAACATCAAAAAGGTCACTTGTCCCCCGTGCTTTTCCTCCTTCACGGTACAAGTTCGAGCCTCCCTTCCTACTATCACTTTTTTATCATACACCTCCAAACACCCGGGCAACGCCGGGCTGAAATGCTAGTATATATTTCTAATAGTGAACGAGTAAGCGTGTCTGTGTAATTATGTGTCTGTCTGTGTACATTTTCCAACGCAATGACTCTGTCAATTTTCAGTCTACAGACTCGAAATTTAATATACAGGGTACTGAGATTTGGGAAAATGTTTGTAATCCGTTTTCGGCCAGAAATTCGCCTGTTAAGGAGTCAAAGTTCACGATCTGACCTTTGAGAACTCTACCAACCTCCTACACCAATTGTTCGTATTACCACTACAAATTTTAGATATAGGTCCCTTTGACATGGATCTAACTTAATAACTTGATTTTAGCCCCAAAAAATAAACGTTAAGGGGTCCTAATAGGGTCAAATTTTAAAACAAATTGACCGCTTTTGTTACATGATAAGGGATGTGCCCTTTTCATGTAAGTAAAAATTAAGTATGAAATAGGATAGTCAAGGATTCGAACTTGCGAAGCTAAACTTGGAATTGAGAATTCCAATAAGTTAAAATAAATACAGGATATTATTGAAAATAAGGAATGTGGAATTTCCATTGTTTAGCTCACACAACATAGTTAGATATCTGTTTATTGAAAAAGGAACGTAATGATGAATTTTGTTTCTGTTATAAAAATGTAAATTAAAATAAGGAATTTAAAAACGGACAATGGAAAATGTTATTTGTAAAGTGGGTTACAAAAATTAGGTTAGATGGTCGGCTTTGTAAGAAACAAGTGAATAACAATGCATGCTTAAACACGGAGGCATGTCGTGTCATGTGTTTCATATTCACGTGCTTGGTCATGCAGTGACGTCATGAGTCATGAATTTAGTTAGATAAATCAGAATCAGAATCAGTCAGTTAGGAAAAGAGAGAAGGGAGTTAGATCAGTCAGATCAGAGAAGCAGAGGAGATCAGACCGATTCTCCGTTAGAGTCAAGGCACCGTCTGGAAGTGAGAGGGTTTAGAGATAACCATGTAACAACTTTGAATCCCTGAAATACAAACTCATGCCCGACCGGTCGAAGAAGAAATAAACGTATCATCATGTGGTTTTGTATCTGCGTCTTCGTATTGTTATTCAACAGAAAAGGTATTGTACATTTATATTATAAGAACTTGTGAAAATCATCACCACTAAAACAAAGGTAAAGTGAAATTGTATTAATATGAACTTTGTGTTTATAAAAATGTACAACTGCCAACACGTAAATGTCAAACACACTATCGGTCTATCTATCTATATAGCAAATCTCTTCGCATTGAATTACAGGCTTGGTGCTCCTCTCTTTATGTGTACCCGTTCTATATCTCACCAATGTCTCCATCTCTTAACATATGCATACTCAACACATGATCACATACATGTACACATTAAGACTCTTACACCATGAACAACAATAAATATATAAGTCGTCATCTAAATAAGAACAGCGAAACATACTTTCATATTTGGTAGCTGCAAAAATAACACCCATTATGCAACATTTTTTTCTCAACATACAATTCCAAACACCCACATACAACTCCAAACACCTACATACAACTCCACACACGGGCTGAAATGCTAGTATATATATATATATATATATATATATATATATATATATATATATATATATATATATATATATGTGTGTGTGTGTGTGTGGGTGTGTGTGTATGTGTGTGTGTGTGTGGGTGGGTGGATGTGTGTGTGCGTGTGCCCGTGTGTGTGTGATTGATGTATCCTAATGTATAGATGTTATATACCGGATCCGCACAAAACTAACGAAATGTATTACATAGCATTAGTATAAACGTGTAATGTGGCGTAGCGACTTATGTCTCCTAATAGATGTGTATTGGTGTGTGTCTATGTTTAGACATTGAGTACACAGTTTACTAGACTCAGACGATTACGTGCAATAGATATTTTTTAAAAAGACGAATAGGATATATTCTGGCGGCAGATACGGTAATCAAATGCGTTGTTATTATGTATATTCTGTAAAGCAAGGTTTTTCCTCTACAAAATGAATATGTCCAGAAGGAAAACTAAGGTTCAATAAACTCTATCCACATTTAATGGAAGGAAAAAGAAAATTAAATGAAGAAAAAATATTTGTTCAAACTCCTGCTTTCACACGACTAAATTCAATTGACATTTTTCTACCGTTCTCCTCGAAAGAAAAACTGCATTGCGTCTTTAACTCGTCTTTTTCCTAACGGTTTCTGTCCTCTTATGTAAATCAATGCCGCATGTATATAATCGAGCCTCCTACACATAAAGTTTCTTTCTTTCTCTTCCTCTCCTCATTCCGTCATCCGACAGGAGAGAGGCACATCTGTTAGTGTAAGTTACTTTATGCCTTTCACGATGTAATCAATTTATTTAATTACTCTTTTATAACACAGATACCTTGTTTCAAGAAGTTGTCCTCCAAAGCAGACAAGTTGTTGCGAAGTTATATTTTCTTTTAAAGAACTTTCAAGAGATTCCCTCGAGGTTGTAATGCATTTTTATGTTGCATTACCTCTAGTTGCTATCTATTCGGACGTTTCCATGTGTCGCAAGAGATGGACTCCCATTCTGCCCGCTTGACCACTTAGAGTGTTGTCCGAGCCCGTCCATTATCAACCCCGCTCTCTAATTATCTGTTCACGTCTCTCTCTCTCTCTCTCGCTCTCTTTATATATATATATATATATATATATATATATATATATATATAGAGAGAGAGAGAGAGAGAGAGAGAGGTATAGAGAGAGAGAGAGAGAAAGATAGTACACAACGTTGTGAAATTCAAAGACTTACTTTTTTTTCTTTTTTATTAATTCTCTTTATTTCATCTTGAATTACTTTATTACAGCCGTTTCGTTAATAGGAGGGCAATTTTATGTTTTCTCACCAACTCATCAGATATTATTTCTAGTCGATTTTACCAACAGTGATATAACTTTATACGTGAAGGACGTGGCGATTTCGTTTGGCGAAAAAAAATTATATCCCCAAGTTGTTAAAAGTTGGCCATCTTGGGTATTTGCACAGAATTTCATTTTTTTTTGCATGTTGATCACCTCTTATAATGACCCTGAAGCCACTTGGGCATAAGGATCATTGTGTGTACAGTAATCAAGAGGATAATATCGTAGTAATAGTTGTCATTATAGATTTGATAAAGTGTCTTATTAAAGGGACGATTAATCAGGAATTTGTTTATGTTGGACTTGAAGACATCCAAGTTATAGTCAGGTGGAAAACAGGCAAACGGAAGAGAATTCCACAAGCGGGCATTTCTCAGAAAGAAGCTTTTGCTCATGGGATCTCGCTTTGATTTGGGCGCAGATAAAGAGTGCAGGAAATTGCTGAAAGTGGGTTTAGCTAGACGGGTGTTTATCGTGAAAGATTGGCGAGGGGGACCAGAGATTGGAGCTCGCATGAGCACTTTCCATGGAAATAACGAGAAAACAAAGACAGGCTCGCGACGCCCCTCTGTGGAAAAAAGGTTGCAGGGAAGAGAAGTGGGTATCCCCCACTTAGCCACGAAGTCTATTTTGTACTTTTTCAAGACAGGATAGGCTGTTTTTAGAAGCTCCAGACCAGATATGGCAACATTACTCCATCTTTGGAAGTACTTGGCTTTTATACAGATAGAGACTTGCATCAGTACTGAGATATCTTCTGGAGAGATAGAAAGATTCCACCAGCTGCACGGGCAACAGACTTGATGTACGTGTTCCATTTAAGAGAAGGATTAATGGTCAAACTCAGGAGCTGGTCAAACCATGGAGCCTCACCAAGACGAGAGTCATCAATTCCAATTGATGCTAGATGGGTATCAGAGCGTTGATTATGTAAAGATAGGAGCGTGGTTTTAGATGCATTAAAAGTAACCAGTCATCTCTTCCCCCACTGAACCATGCGTTCAAGATCAGAGGAGAAGGGGATCAGAGAGAACATTGTCATCTACGGCCTTTGATGTGTTGCCATAGATGGTCTTGTCATCAGCATAGATGTCAACGAATGATTTTAGTATGTGATTTGAGAGATCATTGATGTAGATTAGGTAGTGAGTTAGACCCAGGATTGACTCCTGCGCGACTAAAGCATTAATACCGGGGGCCTCTGATTTCTGCCCATCAACCAATACTCTTATGAGCCTATCAGAGAGAAAAGCATTTCCAGTTATATCGTAGCTGAAAATCTTGTTAAGTAGGCCCTTATGCTACACCTTATCGAAGGCCTTCGATATGTCAAGAGCAATTGCCCTGGAGCGGAAGCCTTTGTAGAGAGATTCGCAAATCCTATGGCGTATAACGGGTAGCCCATCTGCTGTAGATCTTGCAGAGCGGAAACCATATTGCATGTCACTAAGAAGGGTTTTTTTCTGCTGAGGTGGTTGACTACTACTTTATTTAATATGGATTCCAACAAGTTACTCATGACACACAAGAGGCTTATTGGTCTGTACTGAGAGGGAAATGACTTATCACCGAAGTTCTTAAATACAGGGCATATTTACGATGTTTCCCAGGGTGTTGAAAAACACTTCTCCTTAAGGCAACGCTTAAACAGTTTTGTAAGTATAGGGGCATGTTCTGGTCGAAGCTTTTTTTGGAATGCCGTCTGGGCCAGTTGGTTTACTGGAATCAAGATTCTAGATTAGTTTGGCGACCTCAGGCACAGATATTTGTATGTTGCATAGCGTGATATCTGTTGCAGGAAGAAATACGGGGAGTTGATAGTCTTCGTCGCAAAGGGTAGAATTAGCTGTAAAGTTCTTGGCAAATAGTCTGGCCTTGTCTGATGCTGACGAGATGACCTAAGGTTCATTGATGATGGTTGGGATAGAACGCTCGCTTCTGTTCAGGATCATGTTTGCTATTTGCCAAAACTGGTGGGAACCAAGCAGCTGATCAGCTACTTTGGATTTAACAGACTGAGCATAAAGCTATCTTTCATTTTTTATTACTCTTTTACAGTGGTTGCTGGCAGTCCTAAAAGCAGCTATAGTCTCAGTACATCTCTAACGTAGGTAGCTTTGGAAATAGTGATTTCTGTGCGCAATGGCAGCATCACATTCTGGGGAGAACCATGGTTGGCTTTCCTGTTTTTTTGGATTTTTTTGGATGGTATGAATCAGTCTATGTCTACAATTAACCATTTGGTCAGGTCTGATACTATAGAGGACACATCCTTTTTAAACATGGAATGCATGGATAGATCAGATATGAATGTAAGAATCTATTGCAGTCTGCCATAATGTATCGATATGGAGCACTGTGGAGAGGTACATCTGAAGGCTTATTGCGTTTAATTTTTATCTTAACTAATACAGCGGAGTGGTCGGAGGATCCCAGGGAAGATAGGACGATACATGAACATAGCTCAGGGGAACTTTGTGAGAAAAAGGTCTCGAAGACTTGCATACTGATCGGTAGTATCGGGCACACGGGTGGGTTCGTGAACAATCGGAGTGAGTTAATAGGCAATGTCAAAATCATGACAAAACCTCCCCTCATTGTCTGTCTTATTTGAGTGGGCCAGCCATTCCACATTATTGATATGTTACTAATGTAATATAATTCTTAAATAATAAAAAATCAATATCTATTTATTTCGAATTTAACATTTATTTGAAGCAATTCTACTCTTTTAAACCTACATTCCAATAGTTTGTTATTATTCCGAAGTTATTTTTGAACATATTTCACATATTTCACATATTTCACATTACAAAATAATGAATAATCGCAGCGGAATCTTTCGGCTTTACTTCTAACAAACTAATTACCGAGAACTAAATATTTAACTATATACGTAAATATAAACACGCACACACATATACATATATATAATTAAATATCTTCAATTATATATATACACACACACGCACATATATATATGTGTGTATTGTGTGTATTGTATATATATATATATATATATATATATATATATATATAAATATAACAGCCAAAAACAAAAGCAAACGAATAATAAACGAATCAGAAGTCCTAGACTCGAGTTTCGCTCTCATTTTGGCTCATCAGTTAGACACATCCGACCTCAGAATTCGAAACCCGAATAGATTTATATATTCGTAAATAGCTATATATCCGAATAGTCAGCGAGTTGGACGAGTGGTAAGAGCTTAGGCTTCTTGCCATGGAGTCCTGCTTTCGAATCCCGCTGGATTCAGCCTCTCTAATGAGCTGAAGACGACGGAACACGTGTCAGTGGATAATTTAATTTTAAAAATCATACGCAAGGAAATGAAAAAATTAGGCCTACAAGCAGACGTATCAGCTAACGTAAAAATAACAAACTTCCTGGACGTCAACACATATGAACCATACTTAAAAGATAGCGCTACTCCAATTGACGTAAACCCTAAGTCCAATCACCCACCATCAATTATTAAACACATTCCTAACTCGATCGTAAGTAGACTCAGTAATAACTCAAGCGATGAAAATGCATTTAACAGGTCAACCAATAACTACGAAACAGCCCTAAAAAATAGCGGATACGAAAATATCGATATGAAATATAAGCAACAAAACACCAATAACTATAATAAAATCAAAAAATAGAAGAAAAAGAACTATAATCTGGTATACGGCCCCATACAATCAAATGTTAAAAACAAAACTTGGCAAGAAATTTCTAGATCTTATTGAAAAACACTTTCCCGCAACGAACCCTTTGCACAAAATCTTCAATAAAAATACCTTTATGTTGTCCTACAGTTATTGCGAAAATTTAGAGATGATAATTAAAGCACATAATAGCAAAATACTAAATAAAAACAATGTAAATAACAATAAATAAGCAATAAAAGCAGGACAAAAATAAACTAACACTAGCAGAAATAATAATAATAATAATAATAATAATAATAATAATAACAACAACAAAACAACCCCGGACAAGAACAACCATACCATAAATAAAAATACTAATAACGAACAAGACAAATGCAACTGTAGACACCGCAAACTTTGCCCACTTCAAAATAAATGTCTAACAAAAAGCATAGATTATCAGGCAACAATATTTGCGAAAGAAACCCCGAATAACAAGAAATATTACGTAGGCATAACTTCCTTAGATTTTAAAACCCGATACTATGACCACAAAAGTACATTCAACAATAAAAAACACCGTATAAAAACAACACTAGCGAATAAATACTGGGAACTCAAAGAAAGCGGACATTCGCCGGTAGTCGAATGGAAAATAATAAGACAAGCTACCACGTGTAGGCATTTAGACGACCCATGTAAATTATCCCTTCATGAAAAATTTGCTATCCTGTACTTTAAAGAACCCTAACATCTATTAAACTGTAGAAGAGAAATAGCAAATAATTGTGTTCACAAAATAAAATTTACTCTAGGTTAGCGATACAAAATAGTTTTTAAATTAACAAAAACAATATAAAATAAATAAATTAAATATAGCTTTTGTTGAGGAAATCTGGGAAGATGCTCCTGTTGAACAGGATTGAATTGATGGTGTCTTTGTGACTCTGTTTAAAAGAAAGGGACAGAGGATTGTTTGTGACCACTACCGTGGGGTTATGCTTTTGAAAGCTGTTGGCAAAGTTATTGAACGACTTCTATTGAACAGGTTACTGGAGGATGTTTGTCCTAATTCTATTCCAGTGTCACAAAGTGGCTTTAGGTCTGACAGAGGAACTATGGATATGGATTTTTTCAGTCCGGCAAGTCCATGAGAAATGTATTGAACAACAGATGCACACTGACACTGATATGCAGCATATAATGGATAGCGTTGCTGACTCATGCACTGGCTTTGGTATGAATATCAGTCTGCTTAAAACAAAGGTGATGTTCACTCCTGCACCGGGCCAGTCATACGTGGAGCCGAACACCATGGTCTGTGGTGCTAGACTGGGAGTAGTTGATTCATTTGTGTACCTTGGTAGTTCTCTGTCGAGGGATGGCTGTCCCGACACTGAAATCTACAGGCGAAGTCAGAAGACACCTGTAGCTTTTGGAAGGTTGGAGAAGAGAGTGTAGTCTGATTGTGACATCACAAACATGACCAATATCTACGTTTACAACTAATCTCCGAAAAGAACAACCATACTAGAAATAAAAATACTAATAACTAACAAGATAAATGCAACTGTAGACACCGCAGACTTTGCCCACTTCAAAATAAATGTCTAACCAAAAACGTTGTTTACCAGGCCACAATATTTGCGAAAGAAAACTAGAATAACAAGAAATATTACGTAGTTATCACTTCCTTATTTAGAACTCGATATTATGACCATAAATATACATTCAACAATAAAAAACACCGTATGAAAACAACGCTAGCAAATACATACAGGGAACTCAAGGAAAGCGGACATTCGCCGATATTCGAATGGAAAATAATAAGACAAGCTACCACGTATAGAGACCTAGACGACCCATGTAGATTATGCCTTCATGAAAAAATTGCTATCCTGTACTTTAAAAAACCCCAACATCTATTAAACTGTAGAAGAGAGATAGCAAACAACTGTGTCCACAAGATAAAATTTACTCTAGGATAGCGATACAAAATAGTTTTAAAACTAACAAAAACAATATAAAATAAACAAATAAATAAATTAAATAAACATGAATATAAATAAACGATCACACATATATGTATGTATATATATATGTATATATATATATGTGCATGTATGTATGTACATATATATATATATATATTTATATACAAACTAAAAAAAAACAAAAAAAAACTAACTTAGATTTAAAACAGATCAAGAAACTAAATATTCGGGCTAAGTAGAGCACACACAAAGGAACAGGTCAAGCAGAGGTCAAATAGGTGTCTGTCCGATAAGTGCATGCTCATTGGCTTATAGGAAGGGCGCGGTGGATACTAGAAAGCTGATTGGCTAACTAACATCTCAATAGAAGATGTGTATATAAAAACGACAAACAACCACAAAATTCGCGCATAAGTCTGAAGAGTCCTAGAGTGGATGAAACGCGGAATATTCAGTGTAGCCTTATCGCCATATATATTTTATAACTTACTATATATATATATATATATATATATATATATATATATATATATATATATATATATATATATATATATATATATAAGTCATTCTTAGTTCTGGGAGAGATGGGGTTTTAAAATATGGAAATTTCCGATTTCAAACTCAAAACGTATATATGTTGTTCATGAAAATATAATTATTAAAATATCCTGTGAGATGAAATTCATGCCACATTAAGGAATATATATGATCGGACGAACATATTCTGAACATAAGTGCACTTTTTCAATAAAAAAACTTTTGTAACTTGAATTACCAGACTAAAATCCGTTTTATTTAGACTAAGGATGTGAGCAGCATAATACAGAGATATAAATATATTCATTCATGCTGTCAGTAAATTCAGTTTATTTCTAGAGCGAACTCATGAGAGTTAATGTGCAACAAAGCCTTTACCATTGCATGTCAAAAAATATTTAACGTTTCTACATTATATTGACAGCTGTTGTAAATAAAGAAAGTAATGCAATTGTAACTTTTCACAAATATCTACATATATTCATGCACATACAGATATAAAAAGTGTCTTCAATAAGATTCCAAACTTTTTTGTACAAGCATTTAAAATTGCCGTAGACTGCTAAAAATTCAGTATCTTCTCGCTATACATTTTATGAGATGACTGACCAATTTTTATAATTTCAGGTTAAAATCAACAACAGCAGGAATTAGAATACACCTTACTAAAACCTCATTGTCACAGCTGGAGACTTTCAAAAATGCAATCTGGACGAAAGGACACTATAAGAAGGACATGCTATAAAATTCTGTTTTACACGAAGAAAAATGGCACAGTAACGATGTGTACCGTTTTAGGATACACTTTTTTACATATTAAAAGCCATAGTTCTTGCTGATATAGAAGTTCAATAGCTAAAAAGACACATGGAAAAGTGTACAATTTATAGGCAATTAAAAATAAAACGAACTTGTAAAAAGTTTAATATAACATATTAATAATATGAACAAAGTTATAATGTAATTTTGCTTTGTAAAATCTTATTCACGTCCTGATGATGATATGATACTTGACTACCCGTGACCCCTTGGATCACTATGTTATATTAGCTATGGAATTCATGTATGATCGTGACACTTGTGACGTAAAGAAAATATATATAGATATTTTTTTACATAACAGAACCATTTCTATGAAAGTATATTAAAGTGAAAAAAGAATATAGATAGATTTCTATGAGGCGTTCTGTTTATTATAATTGATTATTTTTGAAAAAAATAATTTACAGTTACTGAATTATAAGTAGTTGGCCATACTTATAGATAAATATGCACTGGACAGATACCATAATCCTTATTATAGTTACATTCAAATTTTGATATATCTGTTTTTTTTTAATCGTTCATTTCTGTATTACGCTTAAGTTATTTTAAACCCCACTCTTCCCATGTTAAATAATAATTTCGAAATAATATCTTTAATATTTCAGTGCGCAGGTCATGCACGCATGCGGAACCGGATGTCGTTATCCGAAAAGTGGGTTAGATACAGTGTTACAAGATCATTTAACTTTTATAATTATATAGATTTATTAGAATTCCATAAGTTTTTGCTTCGAATAGTGCAGAAAATATTATAGACTCATGAATTCTTTTCTATAGGCCCATTACGTCACATGTTTTTGGTAAATTAGTGACTGCTCGAACGCAAAAAGTTTACTATTCTAACAATATGAAATAGCTACATTAAATATAAGTCACATTTGTCCGGAATAACCGGAAGTGTGAAGTTCAATATTGATTATGTCTGCTAAATAAAGCGGTTGTTAATTCTATAGTACAGCGTATATATTATGAAATATATATTAAGAAGGGCGAAATTAAATAATCTTATTGAATTAACAGAAGTTTCTGGTTGTAGTAAAGACACGTTGAATATGGAATATCGTAAGTAGATAAGGGAAATTAGTTTCTTGTTTGTAGTTGCCGCTAAATTTCGGTACACGCGGGAAAATGTAATGAATGTGCTTAAAAGAAAAATAGATAAATTATTATTTTTTATTTTTGTAAAAACGTATAAAGACTTAAAATTCTTATGATTGTCCGTTTTCTCTCTATCTATCTATATCTCTTACTGTGTATATTTTACTATAACTTGCTTTCAATGAGTTATTCTGAATCTTAAACTATCTCGAACTACATCTCTTCGTTTTCAACACATCCCCATTCTTACTCTCAAGTCTCTCTATTTTCTCTTCCCTGCAACCTCTCTCCCACAGAAGAAACGTTGCGAGCTTGTCTTTGTTTTATCGTTATTTCCATGGCAGGTGCTCGTCTGAGCTCCAATACCTCGTCCCCCCCTCGTCAATCTTTCACGAGAAACACCCGTCTGGCTGAAACTACTGCCAATAATTTTCCCCACTCTTTATCTGTGCCTAAATCCAAACGTAGATTCCATGAGCAAAGTTTCTTTCTTAGAACTGCACGTCAGTGGAACTTTCTTCTGCTTGCCTGTTTCCCACCTGACTACATCTTCGACGTCAACATAAACAAACTCCTGACAAACCGCCCCCTTAAGTAAGACACTCTATCAAACCCCCCAATACTAATGATTACTACAATACTATCTCATTGATTACTGTACACGCAATAACCCTTATCCCTGAGTAGCCTCAGGTCCTTGAAAAATGGTGACCCTCATGTAATATATATATATATATATATATATATATATATATATATTATGCTATTTATCCTTTAGAATACGTTGCACGTATCGTTTGATGCCACGTGCGTTTTTTATCGCTCCACTAAACCTCTTGAGAGGATTCACAAATTCTATCTGCTTCCACTCGAGTAATTCGACGTTTTAAGGAACATTAAATTTCACCGTGATAATGCGGCATTTTAAAAGGCGATTTTTGTGCTAAGGAGCAAAGTAAAAACACTTAATATAATGGACGAGATTTTATTACATGTCGTGAAACTACAAAACGCCAGATAACCCGGTCTAGTCTATAGAGTGTAGTTTTAGAAAAATATGTTATACTATATAAAAATAATTACTTAATAATCCAGAATATTACATAATAATTATATACATTTATTTTTGTATATATATATATATATATATATATATATATATATATATATATATATATATATATATATATATATATGAGTGTGTGTGTTTGAATATTGATATGTGTATATATAGTTATATATATATATATAGAGAGAGAGAGAGACAGACAGACAGACAGACAGACAGGCAGAGATAGAGACGTAGGGAGATGAGAGGAGGAAAGTAAGAGAAATGCCGATATGACCGTAGCAAACGGATGGTGTATAGCTATCTATAAATATACCAAGAAAAATCTTAGGCGAAACCTTTATATGTAGAAAACAGCAGACTAAAAATGATATATATATATACATATATACATATATATATATATATATATATATATATATATATGTGTGTATGTGTGTGTGCTTAAAAATTAAATTGCAACAATTGATTACTAAAATAGGTTATCTTATCCAAATAGAATGAACTTTTTTTTTTTAATATGGTGGTTTTAAAATTCTGAGAGTTTCGATCCATTTTCATTGTGTTTAATAAACTGTTGCTGTTTTAAGATAGCCTTACTGAATATATATATATATATATATATATATATATATATATATATATATATATAATAAACGTGTATTTGTTTTAAGGAAACGTGTATATATATATATATATATATATATATCTATATCTATATATATATATATATATATATAAGATGAAATTATTTTATCCAATTATATTTCACCTTTTATTCATAATAATCCTTTAGTTATGAAGCGCAATGCAACTACAGATCATGTCGCAAATAATTAATTGCATATATTAAAATTACAAGATGTTGACAATTTTACCGTTTATTTCCTTGAGTAAGTTAATATGCTCAATTTTGACTAATTGTTTCGTAGAGCAAGACCATCTCTGTAATAATTATTTTAATTCAAAGGTGACGTAAAAATGAAAAAAAAAGATAATTACAAGTTATCTTTTAATTTTTGGAATTTGTAATAATGTCCTTATGACTTTATTATTTTTGAAAATTTATAAGTGCCTTTTTCTGATGAGTTATGGGCGAAATAAATTAAAGACATGAATGACCTACACTACGTAACAGGTGCTGTCAAGAATTGTACTTGTCAACGTGCTTAAGGAAGTAAACGGTAGGATAGACAACATCTTGTAATTTTGAGTATAGTATTTTGTTAAGGAAGTTAGAGGTTTTTGTAAACTTTTACTTACAAGATGGCTATTTATATCTACACACATGGTTATATTTACGTTTTTTAGAATGCATATGTTTTTTTGGAACGGCCATTGTGTAAGATGTTAATGCAGCTATCGGAATTTGAATCAACCCACACATTAATATCTTACAGAAGCTAATAAATTGATGACCCCTGGATATGTGAGCGCCAAGATAATTTTTTTACCTTCAGATTGCTGTCATAAAAAGATTTCCTTTCACCTGGCGAAAATATGCACAAAGACTGTGCTATTCTGGTCCTATAAACGCTGAAGCATGCGAACGACATAGTTTACCTCGCACTGACTTTTAGATGTAAGAATTACCTTAAATAAGACTTGTTTTGCACAGAAATTTTAATTATGTTAGACTACGAGAAAATTCAATACGTCATTGCTATACATCTGATTAGATGACTGAGCAATTTTTATGATTTCAGGGTCAAATGAATAGCTACAATAGAAATTGAAATACACCCTACTAAAGCTGATTGTCACAACTGATGAATTTCAAAAATGCAATCTGGCCGTGATGGCATTATAAAAGAACTGCATGCATAGAAAAGTAGGAGGGGCTTCAGACTTTTTTTTCCATTTAGCCTGAATCGAGCATCAGTTTTTAAATTGCATAAACAATTAAGGTAGGCAAGAGGTCTCTGACGGGGGATGAAAAGTGTTGGAGGAGAAAAAATGTCAGAACACCAGAGTTGATTCGCCAACTAAAGTATTTAATGGATAAGGACTATCCTGTATCTATGGACAACATGTACACAGTTTGATTTCAGTGTGGGAATTGCACACACAATTATTTCTGAGGAAATGAAGTTACGGATGGTTAACGTGAAGTTTGCCACACGCATGCAGTTCACAACTCCATCTTTCACACAGGATATTTGACCAAGGTGGGCATGAAGACATCTTCCCGACCTCCCTATAGGTCAGACCTTGCTACTTTTGATATTTGTTTTTCTCTAGGCTTAAGAGAAACCTTAAAGACTGTAGTTATGAGTAAATTGAAGAGATGAAAGAGGCTGCGACGAGGGTCATTGACACACTAGCACGAGAGGACTTCCATGGGGCCTTCAAGACGTTGCGGATACAGTACAGGTGCACGCGCGGTGCCTCGATCACATGATATAGAATTTTTTTTTTGAGATTTATATCACCATTGAATACAACAGAAAAAAAAAATTACTGTTGTTTAGAGTTAAAATTTGTGTGAAAAAGAAAAAAACAAACAACAAAAAAAAGAACTTTATTTCTTTTGTTTGCATTTAATTTTACTCTATATAAAAAAAAATCTCGCATTGTTCTTGGCTTTTAATTTTACCTTATAATTTTCTTCAACAATGCTTCAAGCAAACTACAACCTACTTAATTTTTTTTTAATAATCAATTATTTCATGTAGTATTCTCGTTTTGTTTTAAAAGAGGCCAAGAAAATTCTTAGTTTCGACGTTGTTTGTTAATCACGCATGCGCGAACTATCTGTTCGAACGGTTTCATTTTAAAAAGATAAATTTGCACCGTAATAACGTCTGTGACGGTTTGGTCAAACTGGAAGGGTGTTCGCTTACAAATTAACTATTGTAAGTTGGCGCCCACAACGCGACATTTTGTTCTTTTAATAACGTTTTCTGTCTCCTATCTTTTCAAATTCTCTGCTTTCATACGCGCGCCCACCACGGGGCAATTTCACGTTTATAACACGATAAGTAATAAGTAAACATTTTTTCCTACACTTTCTTACGTCGATTAAATGTTCATGTTTTCATCGTATCTTTTGTTTGTCGTTAAGTTTTTTTTTCTCCTACATTTTATAATTCTAAACATTACTGTAAACACAAAACTTTCTACACTGAGGCAGCATTTAACAAATTTCTTTAAACTGTTGAACAATCACGTTGGAAAAGTGGTTACCTACATTTCGTGTTTTTATCCCTATTATCATTTATTTGTCTGTTGATCAATGTTTTTGCTTACAATGTTTGCTTTCGGTTTCGATTCCAGTTGATTGCACTCAAGTCTCATTTTTTGTTATCTTTCTTTAAGTTAAAATATCATATTTAACGGTATTTTACGACCGCTAGTTTATATATATATATATATATATATATATATATATATATTTATATTTATATATATATATTTGTGTGTGTGCGTGTGTGTGTGTATGTGTGCGTGTGCGCTCGTGTTTTGACAGGAACTCGAAAAGTAAATTTATTAACTACTACAAGAAGTTTAGAACACAAAAAAGCTTGTGGCTAGAAACAACTCCTCACTGCTATAAAAACGTTGGAACTAACCAATGTAGTGTATAAAACCAAATGCTCTTTGGGCGAATGTAACTCCAAAAATAATACATACACTGGGCCTAAAACGACACTTTTGTCCCGGCGAATAACTATGCATTTAAATAATACTAGTGCTATATATAAATATTTGATGAAAGAACATAACTGTCCCTCCTCCAATCTTAGAAAAGTCCTCGTTGAGAACATGAAAATTATACAACATGAGAATAATATTAAAAAATAAAAAATTCTTGCATTCGGGAAAAGCAGTAACGTTCTAAAATGTCTTACGTGGTTCAGATTGGACGGACTTTGTTAACGGCGTCCACAACCTGCTTATTTTAATATTCGAATTTTTAATCGACCTACATTTTAATCCACTTGGAGTCTGGGAAGTTTATAACCTTTAAAAATATACAAAACAGTTATTTTTTTATCATTCGATAGAAAACTTTATTCAGTATGTCATTCAATCACCTGTATCACTGCATCAACTTGCTCTTTCGAATTTACTATAGGACCAGTAATAATTTATTTTTTAAGGAATCATCAGTTGTTTACCATGAAACACTGTTTCGGGGATTTAAAAACAAAAGAATAAATTACATCATGGCTCCCCAGCAGTGTTGATCAAACACCACCTTCCTTAATCTTAGGAAAAAAACATGTTACAAACATTAGATATAGTTTCCTTTTCTTAATTACTTTATCTAACCTAATCATGTTATAAAAATTAATTCCTAACCTGTGAGATTAATCTGTTCCCAAATTACAAAATGGATATATTTTTAATTTATCAGTCTTGTATTTATAAGATATGAATTAATCCATTTGACTACTTTTCACTTCTACTATGATTAGTATCTTGTATATTTACATTACTATTTATTGAAAATTATATATATATAGGTTAAAAATATTTATACATGTATACATTTTTTAAATATATATAAAATTATATAAACATATATATATATGTGTGTGTGTGTGTGTGTGTGTGTTTCTATGTGCGTCCAGGTCTCTCACAGACGACTGTTTTAATATTTGGTCTACATACTTGAAACTTGATATATATAAGGTAAGGAATATGTGCGATAATAGCTGCTGATGGGAAAAATTTAAACAATTGAGAGTCGACCTGCGTTAATGCGCAAATGACCGCTAAAGATTTGATATGTATATGAACAAGCGTAAAGACCAAGTTACGTATGCCACCTTTTAAATATTATGGGAACAAACTGTATATTTATGCGCTGCGTATAAGGATGAAGCAATTATTAAGTGATTTAAATATTTGTAGGTTTCTTCTTCCATAATCTAAATCTAATCTAAACGTAATCTAAACATACAACGACACAGAAGGATACAACGAAATACTAAATGTATTTAACACTATTTCTGTAATGACCCTGGTGTTTTCAAAGTAGTTTACTGTGTCTTCTTTGTCATATAATGGATGGAGTTTAAAAGAAAAATATTCAAATGAGGGTAAAAAAGAATGGACACTTGACAGGTCAATTAAGTGAAATTATTAGGTAATGAAATGTTTCCCTCAGTAAATTTATAATATACATCACGATTGCAAACAATCCTCGTGTCTCAATATCTCCGTGATCATTTGCACAACGAAGCTAAACGCAAAATAAGCGACAGTTGTCAAACCTTCATTAAAAATAGATAGTCTTTAAAGTAAAGTTCACCGCCCATAAAACACACTATATAAATAAGTATATATATATATATATATATATATATATGTATATATATATATATATATATATATATATATATATATATTCGGGTTTTTTTATTCAAAAGTAATGGACTAATGAATTCAACAAGGTTCTTAGATAGTGCTCAATAAAAAGAGCTGATAATACTTGTTTATTGTTATATAAACATGGTCACATCCTGCTGCTACAAACAGCCACTTGTTTCAATCAAACAACAGATATCATCATTAGTCCATTATTTTGAATATAAAAAAACCCGAGTGTATATATATATATATATATATATATATATATATATATATATATATATATATATATATATATATTTAAAAGAGTGTAGCTATCAGCGTTTCAAGCTTTCTACAGTAAGTGAAGAATTCAAATGTTATTCTGGAGAACATTTTTTTAAGTAATATATATATATACATATATATATGTATATATATATATATATATATATATGTATGTATATTAAAATTATACCACTTGTAAACAATAAATGAATATTACGAATCTTCAAAACTACTTAGATTTTAAAACGAATCTACACAGATCGGCTGACATTATGTTTTCTGAGCGTCTGCACTATTAAGAACGGATACATTAGAAAGGCATTTTCGTGTATCGTTGAAAATGATGATCATTGTGAAATAAATCAGAATACGAAAAATTTTATCAGTTTTCAGTAGGACATCGTTATGAATATTTATTGAAAGAAATACCAATTTTTGTTTCACTGAAAAGAAAAATAACAAGCAAGTGAAACTTTATGTTCTTTACTAATTATACTAATCTATAAAATAATTTCCGTAAAAAGATCGCATAATGTCAGTGCTAGATAGATAGATAATTATATAGACAAACAGACAAATAAATAGATAGATATATAGATAGAAATATAAATAAATAACCGCCAATTATTTGCTTCTACATAGTTATTATCTAAATGTTCCTTTATTCAAATACAGAAAATATAATGATTTCTCTTCTATTTTGCAATAAAGTTTGTGCCGTGTAACAATTTCGAGAAAATCTATCTAGTATACCATGCAGCATAGTTCTCAAGTGTATTGAATAGCAGACATTGAGATGGTGTATTTTTAGTCGAAAGAACTGAGGGAGATACAAAAATCTGAATGAATTTTTTGATGAAGTTCGAAAACGGAAGAGTTATTTTTATTTGAAAAAGAATATTCTACGTGATATATTCGATGTTTCGGTTACTGAGTGGCTGAATAGTGATCACACTAAATAAATATAGCTCTGAGAGGAATGAATATAATCCAGAGATGAGATGTTCATAGAAAACACTGGAGAAAGAGGAATAAAGGGAGGAGGAAGAGAAGAATTTGAGCTGAACCTTTATGGTCTACTGGGAACGGTGCGATTGTGTCCATCCTGGCAAGAGAAGCCCCGTTGTGAATTGTTGGCTGTATAGCTGTGTCCGTGGTATTTGTGTCATTTAGTCTGGAAGATCAAATATCTCATTCTTCAACGTGTTATTTAGCCTTGGAATGCATAACCACTTGTATTATCCAAAAATGCAAACATTATTATTTGATTACAAATTAGACTTGTAGTTTTTGTTTTCTAGAGAAAATGCTTTGTTGTAAGGAAAAGTAGATCAGAGAACAACATAGAATTGACACAACAAAATGATGAGAGTCATGCAGTGAATGCACGAGACCATTTCCATACTAAGCATCGGATAAGAGCAAGAAATATATATCTTAGTATTAGAAAAGGTTACTAGCAATTAATTATTTTGTGTGACTATATTTGTACTTTGCAGATATTTTGGAGAAAAATACATAATCTAATCTATAAATGTACAGATGTCTAGTTGTCTGTTTGTCTCTCTCTCCATATTTTTAAACTCTATCTCCTCCGAATCTAAAAGTCACAACGCGTTGCAAGGAGTTTCAAATGATAGTATATATTATGGACCGTTCTTTTATGGGTCTTTAGCCGGTTTAAATTGTTTTCAAGGGGTCAAAACAAGTCAAAATTGAAAAAATCGTTATACATATTGTAAATTTATCTTAATTTCATTGGAATTTTTAAGTTTTAATCAATGTATACGAAATTTGAACAAATAAAATATCATATTTAAGCGTATTTTACGTCTGATGCCCCCTCCTCTAGTCTTATATATATAAAAGGCTATATGTGTATCTGTCTCTTTGTCTCCATGTTTTCAAAATCTATTTCTATTGAAATTATAAGCCGCAGAGCAGCGGTAGATACTTTCAATGATTGGATTTTTACTAACCGTTTTTTAAGGACCTAGATTTTAAGGGGCCAAAAATTGATTAAAATTGAAAAACCCATCAAATATTTTGTACATTGATCCTATTTAATTTTTAATCAGTACGTGAGCGTGTCAAGTTTATACAGTGGTAACGTCACCATCTTTTAATGCTACAGTTTTGCTTTCGCCTTCGATTCTAACTGATCGCATCAAATATGTTTTTCACTTTTGAAATTACGACTCTATAATAATAATATTATAATAATATATACGAGATCTGAACACATTAAATATCATATTTAAGCATATTGTACGAGCGGTCAATGTCGGGAGACGCCCAACTGCTATTCTTACGTAAATGTATTAAGTAATTACTTAAAAACATGGTGATTTTACTTTCTTCTGCATATAAGATTTTTATAATCTTGTAGACATTACAACAAAATATGCAAGTAAAATCCTTTAATATAATAAGTGACTATTGTTCTCAACAATACAATAAGCTTAAAATTACTAGTATAAGTAGTAAATACCACTATACTTATTACGACTAAAACTACAAACAATAACCATAAAAACGTTAAATATTTAACAGATGTGTATCATACATAACATTGCGTACATTTTGTACGAATATGTGTGTTTGGGAGCAAATGAAATTGGTCAGCGGCAGAAAATGACCGGATCATTTGATTGCAATTAACGGTGCTTATTGACGATAGAGAGTTCTTTTTCTGTGGTTTTTCATCTTAAAACTGCCCAGTGTTTTTATTACATTGATCAGTATTTTCCATGTTAATTTGCTGTCTAACAGAGAAACGCTCAGCATTTTTCGAAAGCAGCGAAATGTAATTTCTCTGCAGGTGATTAAAGCAACATCACGCGATAAAATCTCTCTATGATATTGACCTCTTGTTTGTTAGGCACTTCCTCACACTCATGAAGATTTTAATACAATAAAAACAAAAAAGGATTTAGTGATAGCCGCAGAGCCAAATCCCAAATGATTCACCGTCTGGAACTGACCATTATCAAATGTGCTAATACATGAACCATGTTAAAATTTTAATTATTCAATGAAAACTGATGTCTTTTACGTTATTAAGTCGTGCCACATTATATAAAACTAGTAATTGTGTTAATGAAACTCTCAGAAATGCAATGTATAGAAATAAGTAATGAATAAGTAACTAATCCGAAAATAGGAAGTCAGCTCCCCCCCTAGTATCACGTATGGCACCAGTGAAACATAATAGAAGTATAAAGACAGTAAATATAATACTAAAGCGAATAATCAGTGCAAGATTTGAAGAACGCTGGCGGCGGGCTGTTAAAGTTTCTTGTAAAACTGGAATCCAATGTGAGTTCGTTTCATTTAAGTAATCCTTCGAATCGTAACCCCCACCCCCTACAAAAAGAGAAAAATATAAAGTTGGGAAAAAAGGGACAAAAAGAAGAAGAAATTCATAAAATGGCACAAGTAACCCACAGATTAACTGAAATGTAAAGTCGCGTTTCACCCGGCGGAAAAATGCCAATCAATATTTTTTAAGCAACTACGAACTCAAACCGGTGTTCCTTGTATATTCCCCTGTAGATGTAACCGCAACGGTGTTAAGTTGTTGCGAGCGGAGTATGAATCGAATAGCGAGAAAAGATTTTACAACTTCCATTAATTCTTACCGATTGTGGCAGTTAACTCTCACTTGAAAAAATATAGAACTGTACGAATATCAAGGATCTGTAAGGGTAGTAGGCTTATAGCACACCTCGGATCGTGTGCTGAAGTGTGGTGACATTACATTTGAATGTAATGTTGTGATTTTTAATCTTATTAAGGTCAAACTCACACGGGAAACATAAGTTCATTTTATTTATATAGAGAAGAGCAGAAAATGAAAAGAGAAGAGAAGATTACATATAATACTTTTGTTATTGATAAAATATGCATAGCTTTCGTCAATTACCAAAATCATGCAATTGATTCAAATGTATTTGCTCTATATGGTAGATTTTATTTTCACTCTTATGCACTATCTTCTCCAATACTGATTATGTTTTAAGGATACCGAATTATTATTTAGTCAATCTGTTATCTACATACTACGTTCAATTCCATATAAATATCACAAAATCTTACTCAAAGTTAGTTTTTAAGTAGCACCCTGATTGTTTTTGAAGAATTATGAACTTTAAGTCTGCATTAAGTAGTTCTGTTCGATTATTCAGATTAAATTTCCCAATGAATATTCGTCTAGCTAACCCGACTGCTAACACCTTCCCTCCTTCTCTCGAACACAATACCGTGACGCTGCTTTCTTGACCTTTTATAGCATGATCTTTTTAAAATCTAATGTAAATAAATTCCCGTTGAGCCATCTTTTTTACTATTTTAAGCCTGTCAAACTTCAACTATTACTGATCATTTTGTCGAACCATATTCGTTACACTAAATCTGTAGCAATGATGTTTATTCTTCGGTGTCTAAAATTAAAGTGCTTTAACTCGTTTCTGCACACCGAATTCAACCAATATATAATCAAAACAAAAACTTATATATTGACTAATCAGAAAATGTTCCTTATTTATTCGAATTGATCTACACTCTTTTAAAGGATCAGATTTTCTTTCAATAAACAGTTGAGGCAAAAAAAATCATTTAGTGCTACGTCTTCTTTTTCCCCACAATCCTCACCTCACGTAATTATACACTGGCACTAGCATAGTCACACTTATAACGGAAAGCACACGCAATGTCTGCTGCAAAGCATTAGATCCCTTAAAGTGGCTATTTAAAACTACTCATCAATAGAAATATTTCCAAACTATTATCATTTAACTATTTTTTAATAATATTAACTAGCGGGAACTGTGAAAATTCCACAGAGAACTCATTCATATGTAATATATTGATGTTGGTATTATGTAAAGGTTCAGTGTAAATAGAGACGATCTGATATTATTGTAGCGCTTTTGTTAAAATTGTACAATTATTTATCTAAGCTAGCACGAACACCCGGTAAAGCCCAGTCGTAAAGTATGCTTTAATATGATAATTAAATTCTTGCAGATTTCGTATGTTATAAAGTTGCAATTTAAAAAAAATATATATATATATGCATATGACTTGGGTGCATATATATATATATATATATATATATATATATATATATATATATATATATATAACTTTAGTCTCTACAGCCATAATCGAAACCGAAAAAAAAATTATGAAGAATACTTGATAAAATTTTTTTTTTTTAAATAAATGAAGTGCCATCAGTCATAATCGAAACCGAAACCAACACTTATGAAAATTATTGGTAAAAGTGTTCATGATAAGAAATAGAACATAACAATTAAACGACCCGGACGTAAGCGTGACGCACAAAAGAACACACACGCTATCGTATTAATATATAGATAAGAGGCATTAAATCTGAAAAGAAAAGCTTTCATTAAATTCGAATTTATTTTAATAAGCAGAAAAATTTGGCATACGATTTTTCTGACACCTCTTAATTAATTGATACAGACGTCTGTTTCTGTCTCAGCTGACGAACTTCCTTGTTTTTACAAGAACTCTAATTTTTTTCTATGAGCATACCAAGTTTTCCTATTGCTGTAAACCTTAAATGTTAAAACACATAAATTATCTCTTTTGTGCACATATGTCTTCTTAACTCATTTTGTTTTGCTTACCGTATGACAATGTATCCGTATGACAATGTCCCCCGTATTCTCACATTTGATTATAAAACCTGCAAATCATTTCAACTGAAAATATTTCTCTGAATCCAGCTTATCCAAAAGGTACTTTTTTACAAAACATCCTCAGATATAACTAAACATCCTGTCGTGAACACACTCCTAACAATTAATGACCACCTATGAATTATTACTGGTGATCGATACTGCCATAAAACTTAATGACAATGTAGCCATGTTTGATTTCATGAATAGTCACGGGAGGTTCTTTTATAGTGATGCACATATTAGCTATGTACTATTAATAGAAATGTACTATTGGTAGAAATGTACTATTGGTAGAAATGCAATCATAAAATCTAATATTCGATGTCAATGCTTAGGAACTATTCGTAATACTCAATCAACGTGACGTAATCGTTTTCGATTGAGAATATTTCATCTCTATATTGTAATCCTATAACATGTTAGCCGAAATAGAAAATTTGCTGTGTATACAAGCAATTTTTTAACCGAAAATGATAAGTAATGTTTGTTACGTGGAAAGTCTTTCGTGTATAACCTCTACAATTTCGTGACTGCGAAAGTCATTCCCTTTTCATTGCATTCCTACTTCAAAAAAACACAGTTTCATTTTGATGTAGAGAGCTACTATCTTGGACATTATTTTCAGGGATACTATGTTAGGAGTTCAACATCAAATTAAAATAACACTTGAACTTCTGCATGTCAGTACATTTAGTGGAGCAGGAACCGGGAAGGAATTCTAAAGTCTAGCAGTAATAGGAAAGAAACTATAAAAGTATAAAGCTTCCTAGCATCTGGGGATCTCTACTGTGTATGGTTGTGATCTAGCTGCTTGTCGGGTTTTCAGGGGTATTTACGCCGAGAGGGTATAAGGGAGTGTAGTACATCAGAGCACATACCATTTAAATACTTAAAACAGCATAGTGGTTCAACATTTCGTCGATTGGACCGAAATTAAAGCCTAGCTGGCCTATTAGGTTGGCTTTTGTCTTTTCAACCACGTCAAGGAGTGATCTACTAGTAGCAGATGCACCAGTAAAAATGTGACAACAATACTTCATATTTGGGTGAATAATGACCTTGTAGAATAACATGATACTCCCGGGCGTAAGTAACTTTCAAGCACTGTAGAGAAAGCCATATTCTCCACAGCAGCTCTGGAAATGCCCTTAATGTATATGTTCCAATTCATATTCCCTGTGAACGTTTAGCCGAGGAGTTTGAACGAAGTGCTTTCAGATAATGTATCATTAGCCATGGCTATTAGTAATTGAGACGATTTTGCGTAGTTATTAAAGGAATCAAGTTTAGTTGGTGCAGCATCGAATCTTTCCATTCATTTTTGTTCCCTCGTCTTTGTTCTTATTGCCGACATTTCATTTAAGCTAGAAGCAGTGTCACCGATGTACGAGTGACAGGCTTACGAGTCTCATAGAATATTTTCTGAAAAATGCTGTCGATTATTCTGTATGAGTTTGCGTCGCTACCAACTATGATATCGAAGCTAGAGTTTTTGTGCGTAAGAAATAAGTTCAACGTTGCAATGTTGATAATTTTACCTTCTTACATTCAAGTGTCATTTACCACAATTTTTTGTCATGAACTCGTCCACCAGAGCACGACTTTTATCTATGTTTATTTATGAAACTTTTAATAATTTCCAGCTTAAGGAAACTAAGATGTCGGCCTGTCTTTAACTGCAGTTACTCGTTTAGGATGTTGTTTCCTTCTGATGCAGATATTTGATTTCTTTCAAATAATTTCTTTCAAATTCTTTCGTTTACACTGATGCCTTAGTCATGTGCTTGTGAAAAAAACTTTTGAAAGTGTTCTGGTTCTCTTCCATAAATTTCCATTCATCGTGATGTCATGTAAATAAACATTCATAAGATCAGTTCTGTATAAATGTCGATATCTTCGCGACATTTCTGGCGCAAATGTGACATCAAAAGCAAATATTTAACACTTGTATACTCAGTTATGCAAAAGAATGAATAGTAATTTAGAACTTGTTTCCTCTACATTAAATTTTAGGTCTGTGTCACCATGATCAATATTTTAAATAATATTTTCATTTAATTTTGTGAAACCTTATGCTGGTTAATCGAAATCCTTAAGTGCAACATTTTTTTTATCGAAAAAGAAAAACAATCGAGAGAAACACTTTTTTTTTGTTTTTATTTTACACTAGCGAGGGGTACCCGGCTTTGCCCGGGTGTTTGTAAGTGTGTGTAGTGTTAAATAAAAAAAGAAACCGGGGGGAGGGATAGGATCGAAGCCGAAGCCCTGAGGCGAAGTTTGAAAATAAAATCGGCCAGCCAGAAGTGAAAGATGTTTTAAAGTCGTCGAGCGTTACGACGACGACGACGACGACGACGACGACGATGTAAGCATTGTTATAAGCGAAGTAAGAAAAGAAAACACCGTTTTAATTAAGCGGGGGGGGGGTAAAACACAAAAAGCTAACGTAAGGCAAACGAACAATTAAAACAGAAAAACGAACACGTGAAAAATTGCTTAAATAAGCCTGTTTCGATATTAAAATTTAAAAAATCGGTGGGTACCCGGGTGTTTTGGGGTGTCGCTAAGAATAAGCGAAGTAAAAAAAAAACAGGAAAACGAACGTTACGTGAAAAATGTCTTAAATAATACAGGGTTCAATATTTAAATTTAAAAATCGAAAAAAACAAAAAATATCTCACAGCACGATTCTAACCGAAAACGTTTAGATAATGAACCAAGACCTTAACTACCAGAGCTAAAGCCACGTATATAAATTTTGTTCGGTTTATCAATTATTTAAAGTAAATCAGGTCACGATGTTATGACGTCATCTGACGCATGCGTTGTTGAACACCCCTGTCGAAAATTGTCGATTTCGGGGTGAAAAAGTTAACGTTTTTCTCGTTTTCTGTCTAGACATCTCTCTCTCTCTCTCTCTCTCTCTCTCTCTCCACACACACACTTCGTCTTCCTTACTCTAAAGAGTGTTACTAAAAATGAAAATGACGTCTGGCTGTTTTTTTTTAACTTCGATTGTTAATATTTTTTGTAAGCGTATTTTTTACTTCACATTTTCTGCTTGTTATTTTTCGTTTAACGATCGCATCTAACTATTTTGAACGTGCTAATAACTTTGGTAACGTTGTCATAGCGTAGAAGTTCATAGATTAGCTTGTAAGGGTTAATTTTTTTACCGATAACAATAGTGTTTGTTAAATTCAGGCTGCCATTAAAGCTTGGTAACGTCAAGATCACGTGACATGACTCAGCGGGTTTTAAGTACAAGTTGACCCAAAATAAACGGCCCCGTGTATAATTTATGTAGAAGAGTTGGCGCCCGTATTTTTGGGGCAGTTATAAATCGATTTAAAAATATGTAATGTTAAACATTAAAATATCACTTTTTTGGGGCCCTCCTGCAGAAAATCGATCAGTTGACGCACTTCTGGTGGTCTTTTTTGGGCCAGTTTTTCGATATTTGTCATCCAGAGGGTGGGACTTTAATGTGAGATCAAGTTTGTGAATTTTTGCTGTGCCTGTCGAAAGTTTTTAGCAAGCACACAAACATACATTCATACATACATTTTCGCTTTTATATATATAGTTGAACTGTTGTTCCAACCCATAGCTTTATTGCAAATATGACCAAATATCAGTCCTTATTGATTCAACTTCCATTTTTTTCAAAACAAGTGCCATATGCATTCCTCCTCTCCTTAAACAATGGATGGATATATTCTTTCAGTAAAAGTTTTGCTAACATTTTTTTACATCGATTAAAACTGATTGAAAAACAAACGTTCCTCTTTAAACTATTATAAATTTGTCATGACACTATATATTTTCCGGCAAAATATTTAGATTAGTAAATTACAGAGAGTGAATTTGAAGTTAATTTGTTTCAAATTACTAAATTTTATTTAACCAGGTCGATAATAGTAGATTATGAGTATTTTTATATTTATAAGGCACGCTCTTAGATGTTTCAATATAATATAAATAATTTCCCGCCTTGTAAAATTTTTTACGTAGAATATGTCATGAAAAAAACTTAGTAAACAATATAATAAAGATTAACAATTTCTGAGAAAAAATATATTGTATTCCGTTCTTGTTAAAAATAAAAAAACAATAAAATAATGAAACTCCTAAAGATATAAAATAAATATCATTTTAGCTATAATAAACTCTTCAACGAGTTTATTTCTACTTTCGCAAATATTTTTTTGCGTTAAGTTAACTGTGAAATACCGACGTTTGTTTCTCCACATTTGTTGTCACTAAAATATTTGAATAATCTTTTACATTAGTGAGCAGGTAATGGCTTGGAAGAAAGACACATGTCACTATTAACTGGAAGAAGGCAAAAAAAAACAAATACAGCAGATAAGATTATTGGCTGATAATTGTGCACAATGCTGAGAGGTGGTTTATTAAGCGGGAGATTTGAATATTATTTGAGAATTTTTTTTTAATTCTCTCTCGAATATTTTGTTTCCTTTTTCGTCCTTCTAAATTTATTTATTTTGTTTCCATGTGAGATATCGTTCTTTCCGTCTGTTTAGTTCTGTTATTTTATTAAACTGCATCTTTAAACGACTGGAACTATTCGGGTGTCGTATACTACTAAAAACTCAATCTCATCAAAGAAAAGACCGACTCTGACACTTTGCGTGCGATTATTTCTATTTGGCTTGTGTGATACAATCGCAGAAAACGACAATCAAAACGTTAATGTCAATATGTTTGTTATATTGTTGCATGTCAATAACGCGGTTAACACGGTACTTGTTGGAACCAATTTTCTTGTGTGCAAATTAAGAGCAGAAAAGCTGACTGACAGGCGTCAAACTCATTGACTTACGGGCGCATTTCACCTGCATGTTATCAGAGGTTACGAGTCAGGCCATTGCATTCTGAGTGTGAACCGATAAACGGGACGATACCAACCCACACGCGCACCTTAAAATAAGTATAGGACGCATATGCGTTTCTAGTCAAATAGTCAGTTTTATTTTTTTTTTTTAATTTCAAGTTCTGTTCCCAGCAAGACGAGTTACATGAGACGTGTTGAGTAAAAATGAAAAACAAAATATAGAAAGTGAAAGAAAGATAGTCGAATGAACAAAAAATGCAAATGTAGTTCTCACTGTTTGGGGGATTTAATAAAGGCTATGCGAAAAATCAACCTCGGAGTTGTATGTGCCTAAGTCTTATTTCAGGGTTCAGGAATCTCGAATGGAATCACTTGCCAAACAAAAGTGAAAGGAATAAGGTATATCTTTGTCTCTCAAATGTACTGTATACGCGTGACACACACACGCATGACTGTATACACACACGTTTAATATACACGCTGTATTATATAGACACCATACACGTGTATATACACACCCCTCACCTGCATGACAATAATTCTAAGCCATGAATTACACACTGCACACTCACGAAGTTGATATCTTTATTTCGTCGTTACCTCAGTTATAATATAGGTACTTAGTTTTGTTTTTTCAATATACTTTTTCTATAAGTCAGCAGGAACTAAATAAGTAAGAGAGGTTTCGATGTATAGAGCAAATTTTTATGTTATTATATTGTAAGTTGTCAAAAAAGCTTTTTCGTTTTTTGTTTTGTTTTTTAATATTATATTTCCGACCAACTAATGATCGTTTTCTTTTATGTTATATTTCTTTACATCGAATTTTCTTAAGCAATCTTGATATGTTATCAACCATCACAAACTGGGAATTCCCATAAGCTAACGCCTTAATTTATTTATTTTGAATCTAAAATCCTTAAGTTCTGTCCCTAAACGACCGTAAGTTGGAATTAACTCAAGCTCGTTGACATCTTTATTACCCAACATCCTAGACGTGTTTAATAAT
Source organism: Euprymna scolopes (assembly GCF_053919585.1). Lineage (NCBI taxonomy): Eukaryota > Metazoa > Mollusca > Cephalopoda > Sepiida > Sepiolidae > Euprymna > Euprymna scolopes. Next base: position 2,777,239 of record NC_136485.1, read on the forward strand.
AGGAAGCGGATATATGTCGGAATAAACAAGAATAAGAATTGAATTAAAAAAGTCCCGGACGATGTCAGCTCTCTGAAAAAGAGTTACTGAAAATAACAGCTCAGTTCCGACTTAGAGCATAGAAACGTGTATAGTAAACAAAAGAACATAGGGTGAAATGGTAATAAAAAACAAATACTTTTTAAAGTTACTAGAGTGATAGACGAGGAAAAACGCAATTTAGATGCACGTCTGTCGGCGCAGCCATACTCATCTCTTTCCACCGCCTTCATTTGCTAATAAAGTTATCTTGCTTGACAATGAGAATATTTCCGACGAACTTAGTTTCGTTAAAGTACAGCTTAGATCTGACTTTTATATATACATTGTACGAAACACTCTCATTATCTAAGCGATGTTCACCTTATCATTTTTATTTAATGTTCATATAAAGTTTACAACATTATTTAATAAATGTTACACGGTTCAGGTGTTTATATTACAAGTTATGAAACACAATCAGTAATAAAAAAGCAACAAAAACAAAACCGGAATCATAGAGACACATTTGGATCTCTTGTCAGTCGAAGCTATTTAAAATACAAGACAATTCTTTTTACAGATTTTTCAACTTTTATATGTTTTGTCATAGAAGAGAAAGAAAATCAACCCCGTTGCGTTATCAGGGAAGAAAATAACAACCACCGCTCCGACTAAAGAACATTTTCACACTCTCGCCGCTATTTAATTTTCTCCGTTTGAAAAAATTCAAAAGATATCTTCTTCTAAGAGGAATTTAAAATCACGTCTAATATAACCAGACATTCAACGATTTAATTGTTTTATTTTCTCGTCCCTCCCTCTAGAAAAGACAAGGAGTAATATTTTCCCCCGAACCTAAAACTATTCTATCCACACCCTTTGGCTCGTGTAGCATGCGTTTATGCTTGTATAAACCATTAAAAATGCATTCTTCACAAAAGTCTACACAGTCAAACATGAAGCAGTATCAACTTGCGACAGCACATTCTTTTTTCTTATATAAAGGTGCCAGAATCCCGCTGTTTCTTATATATATATATATATATATATATATATATATATATATATATATATAGAGAGAGAGAGAGAGAGAGAGAGAGAGAGAGAGAGAGAGAGATTCCCCTTTTCCCCGTGCATGCTCATACTTTCACTACACCGATGAAGACTGAAGGATCGGTCGAAAATATGTACTTATAAAAAAACGTTTTTTAAATTTTTTTTCATAATATTATTTTGTATTCCTGCACGTCACTAATTGAAAACGAATAAAGAAAAGTTATAAGCGTTTATACTTTTCGTATTCTTTTTATTTATATATATATATATATATATATATATATATATATATTGAGCGAGAAAATCTGACTCACACTCTTACAAAAGATATGACTGCAACATATAACACGTTCAGCTGTTCTTTACTTTCATTTTTTATTTGTCTTTCTCTTTCTTAAAAAACGTATAAATCGGCTTCTTAACACTATTCAGCTCAAGGAGATAATTAAACTGTTTTATAATAAACAAATTACATTTATCAAATAAAAATAGTATTTCTGATATTTGTTCAAACCATAAGACAATAATCGCTATGACAATTTTATCTACCTGGTGAGAAATATAACTGCTACATGTAACACATATATATTTCTTTTTTTTTCATTCTGATTTCGTTTTTAATACAAGGGATTTTAATTCGTCTCCTTCCTCCGCATTGGCTTATCTCTCTTATTTTTCAGTTTTCTACACGTATCGCATATCATCATTAATAAGAAATTCAAAATATCCACTTACCTATGCTAATAGAAACCAAGATCATCATTTCAACAAAGTTTATTTTAACTAATTAAAACTACCTCCAAATATCCATCACACATCTTTCAGTATTATGTATTTCCAGATGCATTATACTTAGGCAGTTTCAATAGAATCTGGATTCTTCGTTTCGTTTTGTTCAAGGTAGAAAATAACTTCCTAATTTTGAAGGTTTCACTGTTATAAGCGTATACAATATCTGAATTTTAGGGATGCACTTTTTCCAGCATCCAAAAACAACCAATGTTAAATTAATGAAGTTTGACTCTGTGAGAGGATATGTCCTCTCACAGAGTCAAACTTCATTAATTTAAAACCTACGGCAATATTTACATTTCCCACTCTAAGTTCCTGTACTACAAACTAATGCCTAACACATGACACACAACCCACCCAACAGTCGGAAACCCATAATCCATACACCGCGTATTCCTACTATCACAAAACATGTTTTTCTTCTAGGAAACCTACTTTGTATCCTTTTTCGCCTTTCAAACTGGGATACTTGGGGAGAATTATTACTAAATATTTTCAATTTACTTATAAATCTAATTAATGTTTCACAGCTTCACTTATTGACTGTTTATCCTTGCTTATTAAATCCAACATTATTGCATAACAACTACGAATGCGTTAAAATCGGATTTTGTTGATATTAAGAAGACGTCAACACGTGCCCAGTGCTTTATTTTGGAATATTTGTTAATTATTTTTTTTCTAATTTAGTTAGGAGTATTTATTGATTGTTTTTCACCGATAAATATCAGTAGTTTCTCTGATGAAAACCATTTCATAAAATTTCAGATCAAAGATTATTTCTTTATTGATGCGTTACAATTGTCGGAGGGATCTGACTTACACAGATGTCACAGTTATCTCCCTTAAATAAATCTGCGTTACGTTATAATTATATGATATATTATCCTAAATAAGGAATACATGTTGGAAGTTTATGCTTAAATTATAACGAGTATCATTCTTTATCAGGTTGGTTATGTTAGATTACTGGATGTGTTTAACGTATTGCATATTAATATAATCTCTTCACTTGTCCAAGCTAATCAAATATATTTTCCTGCATCAGTAATATATCCCTTTTCATATAAGGCTAATGAATCAGTAGTATTGACTGATGCAGTTCATTAGCTACCCATGACCTTGTCAACCCATGTGGTTTTGTAGTGTATGTATGTGTGTGTGCATGTATATGTATATATGTGTGTATATTTATATTTTTATATTTACCTATCGGTTTTTTTCTTTATATATATACTTAGGCATGTGTTCTCCCCCCCCCATTGATGTGCCTCCGTACGTTGTACAGGTGTACGCACGCGCGTGTGTGTGTGTTTCATCTACTTAACATAAACAATTATTTATTAATATTTTAATTTTTAATTTATTTTTATTTATTTTATTTACTTACTGATATTCTTACCTATCATTATACTATCAAAATAAACCTGTAACATACAATTCATTAATTTATCATTCTATTTTTCCGTTTCTTTTTCTTTCCTTTTTTATAAACAATAAATATCTTTCAATCTCTCCCCGCCCTGCTAAATCAATTTAAACCCCATTTTCAACCCGTTCCTTCCTCCTCCCACCACACCATGCCCACACCATCTCCAACCTATTGGCATGGTGATCCTTTAAATTAACTATTACTTATGCCGTTATGAATATGAATAGCGTCTTTTAATTTTAAACCGTTATAAACTAAAAAAAAACGTTTATAAGAATTAACACATAATTAATATTTAATTATAAACCCCTCTCTTGTCGTATACACTCCTACTATTTTAAATTCCAACGTCCTCTCCCCGCCACTCCCCCTTCTTTTCTAACTCCCCTTCATCTACGATTTTTCCATTCTTAGTTGATTTTATAACTTAGTCCATCTATGAATTCTGACGATGCTAGTTGGATATTTCCTCTCTTTGGGGATATTCCTCTAGTTGAAACAATATGTAAACTCATTCTGGACTCACAGTAATAAATTTCTTATATATATATATATATATATATATATATATATATATATATATATATATATATAAATATATATATATATATATATATATATATTCCATAGCATTTTTTCAAATGTGGCAGCAAAAATATTATATGAAAAGAAAAGTTATATATATTGACTGATGCAGTTCATTCACTACCCATGACCTTGTCAACCCATGTGGTTTTGTAGATTTTGTTGACATTTCCTTGTCGTCTTTCTTTAGTAATTCTTTCTAGTTGGCCCCTTGATTTCCGATAATAATTTCCAATATAAATATATATATATATATGTATATATATATATATATATATATATATATATATATATATATATATACTCGGGTTTTTTTATATTCAAAAGTAATGGACTAATGAATTCAACGAGGTTGTTAGATAGTGCTCAATAAAAAGAGCTGATAATACTTGTTTATTGTTATATAAACATGCTCACATCCCGCTGCTACAAATAGCCACTTGTTTCAATCAAACAACAGATATCATCAGGCAGCGACTTGACTATTCAAAAGTTCAATGAATAACCTTGATTATTATCCATAGATTATTCATTGAACTTTTGAATAGTCAAGTCGCTGCCTGATGATATCTGTTGTTTGATTGAAACAAGTGGCTATTTGTAGCAGCGGGATGTGAGCATGTTTATATAACAATAAACAAGTATATATATATATATATATATATATATATATATATATATATATTCCATCGCATTTTTTCAAATATGACAGCAAAAAATATTATATGAAAAGAAAAGTTATACATATATATATATATATATATATATATATATATATATATATATATATATATATATATTCAATGGCATTTTTCAAATATGGCAGCAAAAAATATTATATGAAAAGAAAAGTTATATATATATATATATATATATACATATATATATATATATATATATATATATATATATATATTCCATCGCATTTTTTCAAATATGGCAGCAAAAAATATTATATGAAAAGAAAAGTTATATAAACAAATTTAATTGCTTTTACTCCAACTGTTTTCGACTATTGTATTCTCGTCTTACATACGACACGCGTGTGTCATCTACAATGAGACGATCCGCAGGTTTGATGTGCGGAAAAGACATGCACTTACAAAGAATATAACATTATTTCGTTTTACATAATCAAGTTTTCCATCAATATAATGCAATAAAAGCTAAAATAGTTTTTTTTTTCCGTATCTATTTAACCGAATAGAATTCCAGAAAAATCATAGGTAAAAACATTTAAGATTGAAACATAATTCATGCGTGAGAAATCTAGGATGTGTTCAAATAAACATTTAAGTCCATAATCTACATAGCTTTTTGTTTTTCAATTTCCGTTTTCTCATCATTTTGTTCAAGCTGAGGATGGGGCATCCTACCTGATGAAAAGCCTTTAGCCGCTTTCTCATATATTCCAACCGAGAGATCGTTTTAAGGCATTAAGAAGTATAACGAATAAAGAAAAATGTCCATGAGACAAGAAAGAATACCCAGTCTTAAAACTAAGAAAGTAGTCAGTAGGAAATTACTGATAAAAGAACAAACATAATCAGGATAAGGCCCGGCGTTTTTCTAAGTTCAGTGGCACGTGCAACTCTAAGCATTGTGCTAAGGGATAAAAATATAGTGTATAGGTAAAATGATTTTGAGTAAATGTGCGGAAGTATTGTTTTATTGTTAGTCCGAGATACGAGATTATTATTATTATTATTATTATTATTATTATTATTATTATTATTATTATTGTTATTATTATTATTATTATTATTATTATTATTAATAATAATAATAATGATAATAATAATAATAATCATATTGTTGTTGTTGCTATTATTATTATTATTACTATTATTAATAATAATAATAATAATAATAATAATAATAATGTTGTTGTTGCTATTATTATTATTATTAATATTATTATTGTTGTTATTATTTATATTAATAATAATAATAATAATATTGTTGTTATTATTATTATTATTAATAACACTATTGTTATTATTATTGTTGTTATTATTATTATTATTACTATTGTTGTTGTTGTTGTTTCGTAGTTAAGATGTTTTGGCAGATAAAATGCACCAAGAATGTTTACTTGATAAAATAAGAAATTAGTAATAATTTAAGAATTTTGATTTGGATGAATAATATCTTGGAAATGAACTTTTGACAAATATTTAAGATTTAAACTGACGAAAATATAAACCCATAAAGTACGGTACAAAAGCTCAGGCAATCATCCTCTAGTACTACGTGTAATGATGCCACAATTAATCTAAGACAGTAAACGACCAAGTTCTCTCCGATTCTCTCTCCTCTGATCTTGATCACGTTGTACAATGGGGAAAGGAGTGGCTGGTTACTTTTACCGCATCTAAAACCAAGCTTCTATCTTTACATCAACAACGTTCTGATCCCCATCTGGCATCAATTAAAATGAATGGTTCTCGTCTTGGGGAGGCCTCAAGTTTAGACAGGCTTCTGGCCTGTACCTTTACTCCTGATCTTAAATGGAATACGTACCTCAAATCTGTTGCCAAGGCCGCTGGAAAAATGGTCGGATCCTTCTATCGATCCAGTAGATATTTCACTGCTGATGCAATTCTCTATCTATATAAGAGCAATATACGTCTAAGGATGGAATACTGTTGCCACATATGGGCAGGAGCTGCTAGAAATGACTTGTACTGCCTTGATAGGATTCAAAATAGACTTCGTGGCCTGGTGGGAGATGTCCTTTTCTCTTCGCTGCAACCTCTATCTCACAGAAGAGATGTTGCGAGTTTGTCTCTGCTTTATCGTTATTTTCATAGAAAAATTTTCGACTCAGCTTCAATCTATGGTCTACCTCACCAAACTTTCACAAGAAACACTAGACTAGCTGAAAACATTATCAATAAGTTTCCCCACTATTTATCTGTGCCTAAACCTAAACATAGATTCCATGATCAAAGCTTCTTTCTTAGAAATGCACACCTGTGGAATTGTCTTCCGTTTTCCTGCTTTCCAGCTGTCTATAATATGGTTATCTTCAAGTCCAACATGAAGAAGTTTCTGATGAGCCATTCCACTTAAGTTAACAAATTTACTGAACTTCCATTACTATCGATTACTATATTGTCCTTTTGACTACTCTACACTCTTTAACCCTTACCCTTGAGTGGGCGATCGGCCTTGATAAGTGGTGACGCCTATGTAAAAAAAAAATTAAAAAGAAAAATAGTTTTCATATACACGCAGTGTTTAGTCAAAGCGAGATTAGTCTAAAAGGCAGACAAATTGGACGGTCTCCGAACGCATGTGGAAGCGATTCGGCGTAAATGAAAATGAAAATAACCGTAAGCGGTCCAACTACGAAGTGAAACTCAGGCAGAATAAAAGGCTTATGTATAAGAAACTATAATTTGCGTCTTGATGTTTTCTTTCGGATAATGAGTTTCGAAAACGGGAAACTTGTAAATTGTCGACACAAATAAACTTTTACGTCTTTTACTTGTATATCAACCGACCATGTTATTCGTAACGTAAGGTAAGAACTGTTTCGTAGGTTAATGCCATGTTATCCACATGTAATACACGGTCCACTTTGAGGGGCATATCGTATACTAAAGACTTTCGAATAAACGACATGCACACCCACAATGAATTGTAGATCAACGCAGGGAATATTACTAGACGATCATAGAAGCATTGTTTTATATATATATATATATATATATATATATATATATATATATATTCAGTATACATAAATGTTTCTCCAGACCATTACAACATGCCATGCACATAAATATAAACAGGTCAATATACGAACATGAGATAACACAAGTAAACGCATTATATACACCTGTTTTATACAACACAATATGACACATAACGTTTTAGTGCAGCTAATCTTGCAGCATAAGTTATCTGGTTCAACACCACAAGGCATGTCTTATATGGTTCAAGTCTGTAGAGCAAGTTTCACTTTTTTTATTGCTTCCCTTGTAGATATCGTTGATATGACTTTTGGAAGCTTATGCCGTTCTTCCAACCTCATCCTTTGAACACCTTTACATTATGTAAATTGTGATATATATTTCAGGTAATGTCTTTTAAATACATTTCATACAATACAACAGGGCATACGATATCTAATATTACTTTTATCCATTTGAATCATCAAACACTCTTTTACAGAATAATTTAAAGCTAAATAATATATAAGAAAATTATTTCTAAAGATCGAAAACTTAGATGTTAATGTTTTTTGGTCAATATACTATTGATATTTTGGAGACATAAATCTTATTGATTTCAAATTTTATAAGTTTAACTCATTAAAAAAAATAAGAGATTGTAATCAAGCTCCACCTTGCATAAAATAAAATCTTAAATATTGCTCCAAGCCCTAAGAGTTGGCCAACTTTTATTACTCAACTTAGTGAACCACTTCCATCATTTCTTATTCTTATTTTTGAATAGCTGAGTGCCACATTCCTTGAAAAATAGATGGGTCGTCGCAATTTACACAGATCGCTCGCCAGAATCCGTAATCAACGCCCTGAGACATTTTCTCTGACGTTCGCCGAAAGAGCAAGACTACTAAACCAAACCAAGAAATTTAGAAGAATAAGTGAAGTTATGACTACCATTCTGCAAGAATGTTTTGTAAAAACAATCGATGCGATTCCTGATCACCTTTAAACGTTAGTGGAAAATTAAAGCGAGTATATTGAATTTTAAATAAAAGTCAATGCAGTGCACTCTCTTCTCATCTAGGTTGCTTCGACTGTTATCATCCTAGCACGCCATAAAAATTAAAGTAGAATATTCAAACTGGCTAATGAACATTTGATTGAATAGAAAAATGGTGTCGCTGTAAAGGAAATAAAACCTTGCTATATTCTGATTGGATAAAGAAACGCATACCACATTCTAATTTAAAAAAGAAATCTCACTAACAAACTAAAAAAATAAAATATATAGCATTTTGAATATTCAATTAAAACGACATTATAATTCATGAAATTTACAGATAAAATATTGGTTTCCAATTTTTATACATGTGCTATCGTTTAATTATGCAAACTTATTTTTTTTATTTTAAGCTTTAAATATTTTTAGTGAAATTACACAATTAAATTTCTTTCTACAATCTCGGGATATAAATGGGTATTTAATTTGTTTGTTAATCTGTTTTATTTTGCATATTAAAACAAAACAAAAACAAATATTTTTCTTAAATAATTATTAATTGGGGCGCTTTTAGATAATTCATCGCTGGCTTGGGAGAGATAACTCTATTTTATTAAGAGATCGATTCATTCTGTCATACAAGAATCTTGGATACGATTCAGAGTGCCAGTTTGAGCAGCTAGATTTTCTCCACATTAAAATCCCACCTTGTGTCTAACTCTGGCCTCGTGAAAAGAGAAGAAAATAGATTTATTGCGCAGTAAATAAAATTAAGTTAAAACAAAAAATAATTTGGCTGTTTTACTGCGTTATTTTCTATAGTATTTACAAGTTAAATTTAAACACCCTCGCCTCTGCATGTTTAAAATCGCTTTGTAAATATGTTATTATCTTAGTGCGGTAACATGGATGCATATATACCATATTTCGAAGTATTTACTGAAGAATAAACCCCATAAAAAAGTCCGAATATAATGGAATATTTTTGGTTAAATTCGTAGTAATAGATTTTGTACTTTTGTTACCTATTTTTTAATGATATATATTGTTGCACAGTAAAATAATTAACTTAAAGCGAAAACCTTTTTTCTTATTTCGAATTATTTAATCAAGTAAAATTTCTAGTTTTACTTAGTTGCTAAATAAAAAGGCAATTTTACAACTGATATTTTATTGAGGGTAAAACAAATACATATACCTCGAAAAATTATTCCATAAAAAGCTCATATGATAAATACAAATTATATATTGTTATTTGTTATCTTGTAATCCTAATTTTGTAATCCTAATTTTGTAAACCTAATTTTGTAATCCTAATTTTTCAGTTAATAAATTAAATTATTAATGATTTAATAAACAACAATATCGTTAAAATGTTTTTTTATGTTAAACCAATCACAATATAGTATCTGTTCTGATGCTACACTTCACCTTTTCTGCCATCGGTGACTGGAGGAGAACCCCTTCATGATTGGGACAATTTTTATTTTTATAAATCAAATAAATTTATTTCATTTTTATTCTTGTGAAGTTTAATCTTATTTAGAATATAAATGTTTCTTAATCAAAATTCTAAGCAAAAACTTCGAAGCAAGAAACTTGAAAGTTTTCACTATTTCACAGAATTTGTGTGAATTCAGGAATACTAATTTTACTTTCTGATATTTATTGATTTATAAGTTATTATTTTGAATTCATATTTAATTGAAGAAGTTACACATTGGTATTATATAAAAATCTTAAGTATTCATACTTTTAGTTGACTTAGATTTTTATATTTAAGTTGTTTTATTCACAAACAGGATTTCTATACATTGACTCTAAAAAATATTTTTATTTACAATTTTGGAATATTTTAAAATTATTTTTGTAATAAAGAATAGAATTAAATGTAGCTTTCAATACTGTGTGGCCTAAAAAGTCTGAATTTACTTTAAATAACAAATAAAATATATGCAAGTGAATTGACATGTCTTAATTTATGAATTTTTATTTTAAAATTTACTTGCAATTATTCATATATATATATATATATGTGTGTGTGTGTGTGCGCGTGTGTGTGTGTGTGTGTGTGTGTGTGTGTTAGTGACGGGACAATTCGAAAATTTAGTCACGATTCCGATTCCATTAACGATTATATTCTACATTTCCTATTCGTTATGATTCCCGATTGCGATTCCAGTTCTTTTAAATTTTATAAATATTTTATTAGAGATTAGTAGTTTGGAAAAATTTCAAATTATTACATAAACCCCCGAGGAATGTCCGCGTATATTTTTTCTGAAATGTTTTCCTTGTAATTGATTTAAAATTATAAAACAACAAAAGATTAATTTTGATTTTAAAATGACACCGATTGTATTAGTTCGTCCTTAGTGTACAACATACTATTTGAAAGTTTTCATGAATAGATGAAAATAGTCGATGATTGGAAGGCAACATGAGAAAAGGATGTCAGGACAAAATATCCACAACGTCCATTTTTACGAACGAACTTCTCAATAAAAATCTCACTATTTAGAATACCATTTTCACATAAGGATGGCATGACTTTGTTTAGTATTATGCGCCTTTTTCTATGAATGAAGCTTAAATTTTTTTAAAATTATAAAACCTTGGTGGGTTATTAAATTGATTTGCTTTGCTGTAAAAAACAAAAACGAGAGGTAAATATTACTACTACTACTACTACTACTACTACTACTAATAATAATAATAATAATAATAATAATAATAATCGCGTGATATACACGGTGTGATCATTTCGTGTTATATTTATAAAGGAAACTTATTGTTTGGTGTTTTACTGTATTTGCCGGCTAAATTTCTCAAGCTGTTTACATGTAATCACCTTAAAATGTTTTCTTTTTTAGGTGTATTGAAATATAATTTGGATTTTTAAAAATAATACACGTTTTTATACGTAATTTTATGTTTATTGGCAAGATACATGTATAAATCTTCTTGTAAAAAATACATTGGATTCATGTTTATTCATGAAAAAATATTTTTCGGTTATGCCACACAGATTTATTAAAAATGATCATTTTGTTTTAGATCCGTGTTGAAATTATTTTTAATAAAAAAAAACTTGTTTTTTCATATGTACATTTATGTTTAATCGCAAGATAAAACTGTAAGAATTTTTATTGTAGAAATATGTTTTTATGGCGGAATGAAATTAAACGCACTGCCCTACTTTTTGGCTAACTAAGAGGCGTATTGAAATTTGGCGTACTGGCATTCTAGGGTGATATTTACCCGACAATTGGTATAATAAATAAGAAAACGGTGTAGGAAGATAAAGTTCGGAAAGCCCGTCACATGTAAAAAAAACATCAGTTTCGACACATTAACGTATTATTTGGAAATCATTCTTAACTATTCTGTAGCTTCCATCTCAAAAATGTTTATATTTTTTCTCACAATTATACACATTTAGTTTATTATAAGATTGATTTGTGTTATTATAAAAGTAAAACAAATTATATACTACTACTATTACTACTACTACTGTTACGATTACTACTTCTACCACTACTACCACTACTACTACTACTATTACTACTACTACTACTACTACTACTACTAATAATAATAATAATAATAAAAATAGCAGCAAATACGAATGTCCCTGACCAACTTACAGTTGTCTGATCTAGGTGAAACTTTGCATATCCAATGATTTATATCTCTACGGGTTATGTGGCAAATTACAGCTCTGAACTAATTGTGGCTTCTGTTTTACAGGTGTTTGAACTGAGTCAGGTGAGGTGTGGTTGGAGATTGCACTTAGTCAGGTGTGAAATAGAGCCTGTTGAAAGTCGAGCAGTGGTCTGGTTTTTGTATTTGAAAGGACGCACATCACAAGAGACTTTTGATGAAATGAAAGAAACTTATGGTGACAATGCCCCTTCATATGACCTTGTAAAACGCTGGCATCGTGAATTCAAACATGGCCGGAAGTCTGTGGAAACAGCTCCCAGACCTGATCGCACCCCCTTCTGTCATTGATGAGGCTGCCATTTTGGAAGATCGGCGCATTACTATTCGCCAAATAGCCCAAAATGTCAAGATTAGTACAGGGTCTGTGGAAATTATCATTCATTACCATTTGCATATGCATAAGGTGTCTGCCAGATGGATTTCCAGGTTTCTCACACCATTCCAGAAGCGAGAACGCATCGAGTGCTCCAAGATGAATTTGGAGATGTGCCAAGATGAGTCAAAGTTTTTCGAAAGACTGGTTACACAGGATGAAACAGGGTCCATCACAATGACCCAGAGACCAAAGCCCAGTCAATGCAGTGGAAGCACTTGAACTCACCACCTCCAAAGAAGACAAGGGTGCATCCCTCCGCTGGCAAGGTCATGCTCACAGTCTTCTGGGACCAGGAAGGAGTAGTGATGACAGAATTCCTGGCAAAGGGTACCACGATTACAGGAGCCTATTATGCTTCACTTTGGAGGAAATTAAGGGAAGCTATCAAAATCAAGAGGCGGGGCGAGATCAGCAAACGTGTATGAGTTTGAATATAGATATAATTTTCTTTTTAATCAAGAAAATCTTCAGAATGTTTTCTCTTTATGTATTTTTATTTTGATGAAATAAAAGGAGATTATTTTTCACTTGCGTCTAAAGAGATATCACATAAAACATTAATTGATTCAATGGACATTTAGCGAAGTGACGCAAAAAGTTTACAAAAGGAATAGGCAAGTTATCACTTGGTAAATGACCAATAAATAAAAAAAACTTTAACTCCGCGAATCAGTGTTAAATCTGTAAATGAGATTTATAACACGTTCTGTGACCATTCTCGGTTGTAAATGAATAAACTTCTAATATAAAACAATCTGAACTAGTTTCAGTTTTATTGTCAAAAGAGAAAGAAAATAAATAAAAGAAAAGAATCGGTTTTGAATAGGAAAATATAGTTGATATTATTATCAATATTATCAAAATGAAAAAAAAACAACTATCTTTTGTATTGAACTTCTATATTTTACTTAATAATTGTACACAAACAAAAATGTGTTGTTGGATAAAAAGCAGATTGTACAAAAATATTATTATACTAGCTGTACCCTGCCACGCGTTGCAGTGGCTCAATTTGGTGTAATGGAAAAATTTAATAAAAGAGAAAATGCATGTTTCTTATATTAGTACAGCAATCCACTGCAAAAAGTGAAAAAGAAGGCGAAACTGAAAAAAAATGGTGCTCTTGCAGAATTTGATCTGGATCCTCGAGAGTTTCTGTCAATCATTCATGTTTTGGACTTGACCAACAATCAGTGGATGAAGCCGAACGTAGCAAAAATGTTGAAACGCTAAATGCTTTTTTTTGTTGTTGTTTTAAAAAATGTGATTTAGTAATTAATATTTGGTTGATGGTGGGGGGAGGGGGGTTACTATACACAGATTCGAAAAAGTCGTCCAAAAACAAATAAATGAAAGCAAAGGTAAGGTAATTTACGTTTCTACCTAATTGGATAATTGTTTAGTGTTTTTATGTAATGTAAAATGTTTAATTGGCTCAAAAAACAGAAATGGTCGCGAATTCTGTTGAATACGTTAAGTTTGGGAAAGTAAGTTGAAAACTAAAAACTATACAAAACAGTGTCTGAAACTCACCGAACATATGTTACCATGACATAGGCTGGCATAATCGGTAGGTTTCTGACAGTATTTTTTTATAGTTTTTTTAGTTTTAACTCACTTTCTCTAACTTAAAGTAATCAACAGTGTCCACCACCATTTTTAGCTTTCAAATACACCAATAAACACTGTTTTTCGAGCCGACTAAACGTTACATTAAATGAAAAGGGTTTATATTACTAAACACAGATACAAAGAAGTTGTCAAAAAATAAATATATAACAAATAAATGTTATCAAAGGCAAGAAAAGTAAGTGTTCTACCTAACTGGATAAGATTTTAGTGTTTTTATGTAATGTATAATCGGTTCAAAAACATTCAATGTTAATCGGTATATCTGAAAAATACAAATGGCGGCAGACTGTATCGAACATGTTAAGTTTGGGGAAATTTTGGGAAAATGAGTTTAAACTAAAAATACTGTTAGGAACTCACTCAATATATGTTACCATGATGTAGGCTGGCATATAATCGGTGGTTTTAAACTTTTGCTCGATACAGGTGACGACTTTTAAAAATCCCTTTTAGTGATTACCTGGTTTGAGGATATTTGTACAACTAAACGGCAAATCTGCTCCAAAAAATCCGGTATTATTTTACTTTAAGGCCCGTTTCCTGTTCATATATAACGAAATATTTTATTGTAGATTTCGGTGTGCTAAAAACGAATCTGCAAACCGTTTACGTAGCAAAAAAAAAGTTTTCATGACATTCATGAAATTACTTTTTCTAAAAGTGGGTGATCACTTTTCAATGTAAATTTAACTTAGAATGAGCACCCACTTTCTGGCCACCTGAGAGAGGGGCATTTTTCTGTTTCTTGGCTAAAAAGTTTTTTTTTTTATTTCTTTTGCATGGTATTAACCCCTGAACTCTGGGACTATTTTCCATTTAACAGCCGTAGCCTTCGTTTACGCTATGCGTAAGCATAAACGAAAGCTGTTTAGCCAATAAACATGGGAAAAAATCCCCTCTCTCTCAGGTGGCTAGAAAGTGGGTGGTCATTTTAAGTTAAATTTACATGGAAAAGTGATCGCCACTTTTTCGAAAAAGTAATTTCTTCATAAAAACTATTTTTTGTGACGGAAACGGTTTGCAGATTCGTTTTTAGCACACCAAAATCTACAAAAAAAATTTTGTTATTTACGAACGTGAGACGCACAGCCCTTAATGGAAAATTATATCAAAACTCCGGGGGAAAATAGTTTTCAATAAAAACAGCAAATGAATTCGATAGAAAAAAATGGATGCTATTTTTTTCTGTCTGTGTGTTTCTTGGCTAAAAAGTCTTTTTGGTTGATTTCTTTTGCATGGTATTAACCCCTGGACTCTGGGACTATTTTCCATTTCACAGACGTAGCCTTTGTTTATGCTATGCGTGAGCATAAACGAAAACTGCTAAATATGCATTCGCGTAGCAAACTGCCTTGTCAAAAAAAACTTTAAGCCAATAAACACGAAAATAAATGCCCCTTCCTCAGGTGGCCAGAAAGTGGGTGCTCATTTTAAGTTAAATTTAGATGGAAAAGTGATCACACACTTTTCAAAAAAAAATTTCTTCAGATCATGAAAACTATTTTGATACTCCTTGGGCGTTGAGTTCCATGGCGACCCGCAGAATTATTTAATGGTCGTTCCCTTAGTACCCCCTAGTCAAGGCTAACGCATGCGCACGTAACATTTTTTATTTATTTACTTACGTGGTGGAGTTTCTATACTGATAGGTTTTTTGAAATTTTTTCACTGGATTATTATTGATTGAACACTAACCAGATTATGAAAAAAAATTGAAACAAAAAAAATCATTTCAACATTTGAAAGGGATACCCACTTTTTAGTTACCACGTTCTGGTAAATCGGTCACTTTTTATTTATTTATTTTTTTTTTCTAAATACGGAAGTGTCTTCGTGAGATATAAAATGGTCGCATGTTGACGAAGCAATGTATCGGGAGACGTACGGGATTAAAAATTATTGGTAAATTTTTAGATTAGGTCCACCTCCTCAATTTTCTTTTAAATGACGACTTGAAATGGTTTTCGACTATGCTGAATACGAAAATCGCATCGAAATTTTGCAGAAATAAGTAGTTATCAAGATATAAAAAGTTGTATTATGCATTGTAATCTTTGGCGGCCATCTTTTTTACGTGTGTGTATTTGTTTATGGCGCGTGTGCACGTAAAAAGATGGCCGCCGAAGAATACAATGCATAATACAACTATTTATTTCCGCAAAATTTCAATGCAATTTGCGTGTTCAGCATACTCGGAAACCTATAAATGTCGTAATTGAAAGGAAAATTGTGGAGGTGGACCTAATCTAAAAAAATACCAAATTATTAAACATTTCTCCAGCATGTTAGTGAAATTTATAATACTTTTAAAAAATTAAAAAGAAACAAAACAAAAGTTTTGAAAAAAAACTCACCTTTCACAAAAACAATTAAAAAAAAACACAAACTGACTAAATACGTAAAAAAAAAATAATTAAAAATCTCGAAACTTTATTTTCATGAAAACAATAAAAAAAAGTCCTGTTCTCTCTATTTTTTTTCTTTGAGAAACAAATATATTTCTGACTTACAAATACGGTAGAGACTCATTATTTTTACTTTCTATGGTTTTGATATAACGCGTTTTTATTGCTTACAAAATGAGTGACTGATTTATCAGAACGTTGTAACTAAAAAGTGAGCACCACTTTCAAATGTCGAAATAATGATTTCTTTTTTACATTTTTTTTAATAATCTGTTTAATTAGTGTCCAATCAATAATAATCCAGTGAAAAAAAATTCCAAAAACCTATAAGTATAGAAATTAAGCATGGGAGTAATGTTTGTACAACAACGTCGCCTTTCGCACTTTTACAAAAAAATTTTTAAAAAGTAACTAAACCATTTATTGATAATTTGTCACGTGTACAAACATTTATTTATTTACGTAGGCTTAACTCCTTTCATGAATAAGAAAAGTTTTACTCTTTAAGAATAATAAAAGGAAAAAGGTACTGAACATTTATAAAAGGACTTCTTTTCATGAAGGCCAGAGGAATAGTTGGCCGAAAATTCGTGAAACAACAACAATAAATAAAAATGGTGCTAATGCAGAGAGCCGCGCTATTTTTTAAATCATATTTCCACGTTTAAATAACGTTTTACGATATGTTTTTTTTTATTTATTCAATTGTAAGGTTAAAGTACAGAATAGGTACAAAACATCTTTACCTCCCCATGTGAAGAATGACTTTTTAATAATAACATTATTTCAGCACGGATTACTCTCTGCATGAGTAATCTTATATAGAAAAAAAAACTCAAAAGCAAGCAACAAACTTTTTTTTTGGCCTTATATAATAAAGAAAAGATGTGTAAATTAAAAAATTTGGAAGATAAACAAATGTAATATGTTTTTTTTTTTTTTTTTTTTTACTTATCGAGTTAACAGAAAATTAAACCTTTCGTCAATTCGTGGCTGTGAAATGAATCGAACCGGAAGTTCAGTTTTATCAACAGAACAGATTCGCAGAAACGATAAATAAATATATTTATTTTATTTAATATTTTAATTTTAATTAGGTAAATTTATTTTAATAACATAAAAACATATCTCGACTCTAAAAATGTGTTGTCTGAAAATTTCAAATAAATTGGTAACGTATAAACATGGTTTTATTTCTTTAGAACGAACCAACTTTACATTTTTATATATAGAGATTGTGTTTAGTTTGAGACAAACGTCACCCTAGTCTCTAAAAGAGCAGTCTTTTTCAAGAACTTTCTGGTGGATCGAAGAATGGAAAACATCCGTGCAAATATGCGAACTTATCATCAATAGATCAGAGAATGATTAAAGACAATATGCGAGAGAAAAGAAGAGACAGCGAATCAAATGAGAAGAAATAACATGGATGAACAGCAAGAGATTAAATCTTTAGAACACGCACAAAGGAGATTTCAAAACAGAATATGAAGCGTGAGTGCAATGGATGGCGAGATAATAGCAGATGTCAACAGAGGCAAAGAATACACCAAAGAAGATAAATAGATATTCTGACACTGTGGAATAACCACTTGATATCGATCAAATAAACAGTGTCTACTGTGGAGCATTTAGGTTTAGAAATATTAGTCAAAATGCATTGTTACAATATCCAGAGAAATAAAAAAAATATTTGAAGAAAGTGACCATGTATTTGTTTAATTTTTAAAAATATTACAAATTACAACTCTGCATTTTCGTTTACATGATTGTTGCTTATCCTTACGCATAGTTATAAATAAGATCGTCCAAATCATTGGTGAAATAGACTCATTATTAATCAGAAACATTTTAAACCTCCCTTTATTTGGATATAATGAGAAATCGTTTCAGACTCGATTTCGTTTGATAGCGTGAAACTAAAGAAAATATATTCATTTTCGTTTTTTGTGTTTTATATATTTTTGGAATTCATGCTTATTACTATTGATCAAAAATAACATAAACACATTGGTATAATAAGTATAAACATAGGTAATCCTTAATCATATTTTTAAGATTTATATATATATATATATATATATATATATATATATATACGTGCATATACATATATATATACACAAATGCATGCAAGTATACATAAGTTTAGAATTTAAAAATATAAGTCCAAATGCATACATATATACATATATATATAAATACAAATACATATATATACATGTTTCTATTATATATATATATATATATATATATATATATATATATATATACAGATATACACATTTTTAAATATATATACGAATACAGATATACACATTTTTCAAATATACTTACAATTGTTTTTAAGAAAAAGTCTGAGGAAAGAAGAAGGGAAGAAATTTCACTTTCTTTTTTAAAATCAAAGTTTGAACCATTCTGTTAGATATTTTTAGTTGTTAATTTGCTAAGAAAGACAAGAGAAAAATTGTCGTAGTTTTGCGTCATATATGGGACAATTAACTTTCTTTTTTTTTTTCGACTTCTCATTTTGGTTATGAAAATAGATTTCTTCAAAATTACATTCCCAAAAGTTCAGCGATAAAATGGTTTTTATCTTCTCTTTGTTACAGAAATGGCGTTTATATTATTTTTAGATGCTACATAATTAAGAGTAATGGATTTTACAGATTTCCTTTCTCATAAAATTATATTTGATATCAATATGCGTCAACCTTTGATGAATCCTACAGTTATTTTCTAATAAGATCCTACTCTGGTTGTCATTATAGATTACTATAGTCATTACTTTTACTTAGATCTGGTTTTAATATACACTTTTGAAGGGTTTTTAGAAAAATTGCCTCGTGTGTTGAGTGTGCAATTACAAAAAATTCTGCTTGGCATGTAGAAAGGTCACAATTTATTGTTTTTACTCTTCCAGAGCATCATAGTTCCAGTCTTTGACAATCGAAAACAGTATTTGTTATACATTTTCGATCCTCCGAGTTACCACGATCTTAAAATCCTTCAGAATTTAGAGGATATGTCTACTCTTAAAATACTAAAGATTTTAACTTGATTCCTTTTAGATAACGAAAGAATTGCACGAGTTTAGTCCCTAATTGTCTTGGATAAGTTTTGAGATAGCTTTGTTACAGAATATCCCATACCAGGCCTAGTGGCGGTCATCAAATAGATTAGACTTTCAATAATTTCTCTGTATAATCGATCGTCTATTAATTTAGTTTCGCGTTCTGTATTCTTATTTATATGAATCTTAACAGCAGTTATACATATTTTGCAATCTTCTATTCCAAATGTCCACATGACTTTTTTAATGTACCATTTTTGGTTCATTTTTATAGTTTCATTTTCACGAATAAACTTTATACTAAGGAACCATGATAACTGTCCAAGATCAGCCATTTAATATATTTTTTTATTTAATTTATTTTTGACATCTTTTAAAGTGCTGTCACAATTTGAGACACGTAATATATCGTCAACGCAAAAAAACAAATTCTACAATTTATTATCTATATTTTTGGTATACATGCACATGCCTAAGGGATACTAACTTAATTTTTGTATTATTAAATAATTATAATGTTGAAGATTCCAATTGTGAGCGCTTTGTTTTAGACAGTACAGTGGCTTATTCAATTTCCATAGAGGGAGGGGGAAATATAAATCTCATAGTTCTAATCGGAGCATTTAAATAATCCTTTTTACAGTTATTTGATATATTTTTAAATTGTATTGAACGGCACGTTTCAATAGAATTCTAGTTGTCGTTAAATTTGTCGTTGGTGAGATTGTGGCAAAATAATCGACTCTTGAAATTTGGGAAAAACCTTTTGCAATAAGGCATGCTTTATAAGTTTCAGTGCCAGTGGCTGTCACGTGTGTTTTCTTGTAAAAACCCAGCGAGAAGAAATTATATTCTTAACCCCTGTTTTCTGTAGCATTCCATATTATTTTCAGAAAAAAAAACTTCCATTTAGTATTGCATACCTCTTTTCCATTCGTGGTGATTTTCTGAAATAATCGCCTCAATACAATTTTCTGGTGCGCTTTTCAACAAGTAACAGTAATCTATTGCGTAGTCTTGTAGCATTTTCGATTTTTACATGTGCCTCATTTTTCGATCTCTTATCGGGTATCGACGTTTCGGGTTAATATTTACGTCAGTAGATTTACTGCAATTTTCATACTTATTATTTTCGTTGTGATCGACAATAACACTATGTAATATTTCCTCGCGTTTTTCGTCCATTGTTTCTTACATTTTGTAAATTAAATGTGTCATTAAATTTTAAACATTTGACGTTTTTTATGGCATATTAATCTGGAAAATCGATTAAGTAAGCTCGGATGCTTTTATCGTAACCCATGAAAATACCATTTTCCTTTTAATGTTTAGTTTACACTTATATTTTATGAATGAGAAGTAATTTGAACCAAATATATGCATTCGGTTCAATTTGAGTTTTACACAGCAAAACGTTTCATACGGGAGTTTGCCTAATCTTTTATGGAACGATCTCTTTCTTGGTATATGCCGCCGCTTTTAAACTTTGGGCTAATTTCCATTTGATAAATAAGCATCTTGCCATCTCGAATAGGATCCGCCATGATCTTCCAACGGTGCCATTTTGAAAGGAGTAATTTCTGTTGTGTAATACGATGATTAATTAATATAAGTTTTAAGTCTTATCTAGTAAATTCTGAACGAATACATTTTACAAAACCGCACGTGGTGATGTTACCTAAATATTTCTTAGTAGCGTGGATAGTGTGGATTTTTTTAAACAATAAACCATAATTAAGCCTGAATAACCGTCAACAAAATTTAACGTCCACCTAGAGTTATCTCTTCCCAATCTGGCTTATCAGGCCTGCCAAGTCACAGTACAAAACTAAGAGAATTTTCCTGGCGTTTTTGTCTGGTCTTTTTCTTATATATTTCACCATTTTCCCTTGTGCAGAAACATTACTATTTGGGAGATTGTATGAAGGTATTAATTTCATGTCATCGACTTGATTTAATATTTCTTATATTGGACGTATTGCAGTGTTCCAGAATTTGTGCTAAATTTCAAAGTCGCAACAGGCGGTTTGTAAGGGAACTATACATTTTAAATAATATAGTCGGCCATTTTATTCAATGTCAAATACCGTTCCATTTGGGTATATCGATTTGTACTTGTTATGGTCAAACTTTATATTCGCGCTTTGTTTGGTTTGGTTTGTACAGAAAATATGTGGTAGCTTAAATGTAGGTATGAAAAGAGCTTATTAAAGAATACAGTTATAAATTTCACCTTTATTATTTTTAGTGGTATTTTAGTATTGCCTCCTTTCTAAGACTATATCGTTAATTTGACTACCGTCGGCCAGTTAAACAAATTTACTATGTTGATTAAAGTTCAAATGAAAATTAATAAAATCAGATAACTTAGTGATAACATGTGCTGAAGCGCCACAGTCTATAAGAAGATTTTAACCGTTTGTCGTGTTGCCAAAGTTACATTTAAATAAAAATGTACGTTCTTTATGAAAGTCCTCAACGTTTTTCACGGAGTCCACTTTTGAGTTTTTATATCGACATTGGAAACGTTTGTGATTACATCATCCACAATTATAACATATAAGTGTATTCCTTTTCTTGGGAAAATTGCTTTTGGGGAAAAATATTGCGGTGAGATGTGTAATTTGGTTGTGTTTCTTTTTGAGGAGAATTTTTCAACTTCATGATATTGGTAGAGTTATTGTTCACAAGCATCCGATCCGTCGCTTCGTAACTACGTAATGCTGCTTTAAATTCACGGACAGTTATGGGTTTGTCTTTTTGCGTTATAATTGTTGTAAATTGCTTAAAATCGGCTGTAACGTAAGTGTAATTGAGATGAATGCTTATTATTTCATCCCAGTTTTTAATGCATTTGCTATTGTTCCTGTCCCTGTAACATAGTCAGTAATAGGCTCGTATTCGTTACGTTTTACAGATGTTAGTTATGTATATGAATGTATAATTTTAATTTTTCCTTTTGAAAAATATTGTTCTTTTAATAAAGTCAACGCTTTACGTCCATCATCCAAGCCAACTCATATAATCAGAGACAGACTTCTGTCATGTAAGCATTGAATCAGTTCTGCAAAAAGAGTTACCTTCTTTTTGATAAATTCGACGTTGTTAGGATTATCTGGTAGATATTGAATAATATCGTGTCGTTTTCCTTAAATCCCCCAGAAATTTTACCTGTCACAGTTTTAATTTAGATTCCGATCCGTCAAACCAAAGTTGATTGCCCGGTGCATAACCTGTTAAGTTTTTGTAAGACAAAGATGACGGTAGTAAATCAAATTGGTGAAAAACTAATGCAGTTACGATATCGAGTGTTGAGCAATTCTTAATAATAAAGATGGCGGTGAAGAATCAACGTAAACCGGTTCAGTAGTTTTAAGATGGAGACTGACTCGCATCCAAAAGTGTATGAGATCAGAGGCTTTTCATTGGTCAAGTACTCTAACGCGTCTAAATCATTGGGGTCATGCTTTCATTAAGATAAGGATGAGCCTCCTTGCAGCTTCGCCGGCTTGGAGACTGGGTAGAATACTCGTCAAGGATTCGTTCTTGACACTAAGCCCGACAGGTGCGGGGCCTCGAACCCGTCCAATACCTGTCGGACTGAGGTACGCCCAGGACGCCCACCCTTCCAAACTCTGCCATCCGACTACTGGGCGAGAGGCAAGAGTGCTCCTGCTTTAGTGGAGCTTGCTTGTATCCAACCTTCCGGCCTTGTGTTACATGATGCTCTGGTGGGGAGCATTTAAATATCTACTTTCACTGTAATTTTAAAACATTTTAACAACTATCTATTTCTTAAGGGAGAAATCAACGACTATTTCGCATTCAAGGCCAAACATATAAAATTACAACTTGGCTTTTGATCATGGGCACCACCAGTATAGTTTACTCTACATCATAAACATTGAATACAATCTGAAATACAGATAATATGATTTACAAAATTTTAAATGTTGCGCGCAGACAATATCATCCATGAATCAGGTTAAAAATCCTTATGTAAATTTGTATGGAAACATGGATTTTATTAAAAAGAACAGCAAAAAATAGCTATAAAAGAAAATAAATCAATGCTCAGGTATGAGCTGAACTTCAGAAAGGGTTAAAACATGAGATACAATTTCCTTACTAGCAATGAAATAGTTATGGTATTTATTTGTGAAAACGGTGACCCACTAAAACATAAGAACATTGTAGCTTTCCTCAAGGGATATACCGCCTGAAAAAATATCCTACCCCTAAAGTCATTTAGACTTGATTAGCTATCCAATTTTTTTCACATGGAGAATTTGGATGGCACCCTGAAATGCAGGATCAAGAGAAATATAGAACAAGAGTTCGTAACTATCTAACAATTCAATAATTTTAAACTTTTCGCATTCCTTTTTCAGTTTGTCTCAACATATTTTTTTTTGGCCTGGAAAATTATTTCAACAATACTTAGTGGATACTTATGAGAATGTTAGGGGTTGCAGGTTGCAATAACTCTAGAATAAGCAATGCCAATTACGTGTGGAGCATTATAATGGACTGATGAACTATTTAAACAGAAGAATATATCAGGACATCCAACTAGGAGTTCTAGTGATACTTTCCTCCTCATTCCCTGGTAGCCCTCAAAATATGCACCCAAACTGTGATGATGCAACGCCATTAGTGGCAAAATATTTTTTTATTTATTTATTTATTTTATTTTATTTTATTTTTTTCTCGATGTAATTTTATCTTATCTCTCAGGACATTTGACCATTCTTGATTAACTTATTTTAAAAACAATTTCCTGACTAATTTCTTTTTACCATGTCACATCGACGTAGTAATGCGGAGGGGGAATCCCTTTTTAGCTTATTTAGATGACAGAAGAACTTTATTTAAGTACAATACTTAATAGTAACAGCCATGGTAAGGTGCAAAAAAAAAAAAGAAAAAAAGTGCCACCTAATTTAACTTTCACTATTCGTTACCTAAATATGCAGTATCTTAGCTGTGATACTAGAGCTATTCTTCCTGAGTGGATGATATGCTCCTGTACGTTACCTTAATGTCTTCCTATAAATACAAAACACGGAATTTCAGACCGCCATGAACTAGTTCTTGTAACTGGAACAAACACCTAACTGCTAGCTACGAAATCCCAATATACATTTTACCTCCAAGACGATTACCTCTGTCTAGCCTGCATGCGCAAAAAAAAAACTTACCTGCCACTCTAAATCCTTGATCTGTTTCTTGTAAACTAATAACTCCTATCCCTTGAAGGCTAACAATCTGCTCATTCCCACCAAACCGCCACTTAACTCCTACATTTCACTCCGTTTTGTACTGGAATCTTTAACTTCCAGCCCCTGACTCTCACATGCTAACTGCTTAGTCATCACTAAACATCTATACAATTCTACCCTCTAGACATGCATTGGAGTTCATTCCTATTCCAGTTGGGATTAAACAGCTAAAGTATGTACTCGGAAGCAAAGCACACCGCACTGCATTACACAACTGTCCCCTCTTAGATATCTTTGCAACGCTAATACGAAACTGAACCAATGCTCTTTGCTATGCTAAATGTCCATAACTTTTACTTGAAAGCTGCAAACATCTTCTCTCAATAATAGAAACTCACCTTGTACCTCCAACTTTATTCACACCTACTAAAACCAGCCCATATATCTATTTATCAAATTACACATGACTCAAAACTTACTGTTTTACCCGTACTATATTGCACTTGCATCTCATGCCCTGATATCATCTAAAATAGCTTTGGCACAACTCTTAGTTCAATTCTTAACTCCTACTCACACTTAAATATTATACTAGACCCAAGCTCACATGGATAAAAAAAAAAAATAAATAAATAAAAAATAAAATAAAATAAAATAAAAAAAATAAAAAAATAAAAAAAGGAAAAAAAAATGAGAAAAAAAATATTCATAAACAAAAATGAAAGCCTCTAACCACACTATCTCCTAACAAGCCTCCTTACAATCATAGTTGCTTACACTGCATGAGCTCTACTCAACCCCTTTATCCAGTAGCAATGAAATAACAATATCCCTAATCCACTTTGAGGAGTGTAACTATTTAGCAGATATAACCTCTACAAACTAACCCAATAACATTATCTAACCACGCGGGGTCGCAGAAATACCTGGATTAGAACCCAGGCGCGGAGCAAACCCTCTCAGTGGTGACGGACCCAGTAGATCTTCCCAGATCATCCGTCTAGGAGAAGGAAAACTCTGAAACTAAACCAAAGAGGAGGGAGGCCTCTTCAGTCTTGGATGACAGCCTTCCTAGAGCTGGTGACTCAAACAAATTACCGGTTTGCAATACCTAAATTGCTTAAGGAGTAGATAGGTCCTGCCTATCGCCCGGATTCCACACTCCTTCTTTGCCTATTAGTCAGGCGCAGAGATACTATCAGTGATTCGACAGAAACACCCATTGGTACAATCTAAAAATAAGCTTAAACCAGGCTTAGGGTCAAACAAATTCAACTTGCCTCCTCCCTTGAGGCTTGCATTCACAAATATCCGTGGGCTTAGAACTAATTTAGCTGATGTTGAAGCATTTCTCCTAACAAATGCCCCGGATATCTTAGCACTAAGTGAGACTAACCTACACTCCTCCATCCCCTCTAACTACTTTAACATGCCTGGATATCTCCCACTCTGCCGTAAGGACTCTGACAGACATATGCACGGACTTGGAGTTTACATTCGTAATACCCTTCCCCTGACTAGAGAGACAAACCTAGAAACGGATGATCAAGCCTTTATGTGCTTTAGACTAATCATGCAACACAACATTAGCTACTTTTACTTTCTCTACCGCTCTCCTTCGACCCAAGACTGCACCATAATAAACAAAGTATCTGACAGCATAGACACAGCACTCTCCTTCGACACTAGCGCCCAAGTACATGTATATGGTGACTTTAATGTCCATCACAAAAACTGGCTTGGATTCTCTACTTATACAGATGCAGCAGGCAGCGCAACTCATAGCTTCTCTGTATCTCACTCCCTATCGCAAATTGTTGCTTTTCCAACCCGCTTCCCTGATCAGGAAGAACAACACGCATCACTATTAGATCTGTTTTTGACCACAATTCCTGATGATTGTGTAACGAAATCCGACAGCCCACTTGGGAACGCTGATCATGCGGTAATAATGGTTGAAATCGCCCTAAACTCTAGACCCAAAACTGAAGAGCCAGTGCTCAAAACAACCAGATATTATAAAAAGGCTGACTGGGAAGCTATCAGAGATCTTATCAGAGACGCCCCATGGGGAAATATTTTTTCTCTTCCTGCTGAACAGTGTGCAACTGAGACCACTGAATGGTTCAAAACTGCAATCGAAGTGCATGTTCCCATGCGGAAATTCTATAGCAAGCCCCACTCTCCCCAATGGTTTACTTCGACTTGCGCAACTGCCATTGCTCAAAGGCAGCATGCATTCCGAAGGTTTAACCGACATAAGTCCAGTTCAAACAGACAAAAGTACATAGAAGCTAGAAGTAACGTTAAGAAAGAAATAGCGACAGCTAAGAGGGAATTTACGGAAACCACTAAAAAACGCATCGAAGCACAAAAATTAGGAACTCGTGACTTCTGGAAAATCTACAACAGTGTAGTAAATAATGGGCAATCAACAATTCCCCCACTAACCAACAATCACGAGGTTCTTTGCTCAGCAACCGAGAAGGCTAACATGCTTGCCAGTCGGTTTGCCTCCAACTCTACACTGGACCCTTTAAACCACCCCCTACCTGACTTTCCTATGCGGACAGACGCCAAGCTAGACGATCTGGAAATCACCCCTGCTCAGGTACATGCTATCATAAAAAACCTTGACACTTCCAAAGCATGTGGACCCGACCTCATCCCAGCTGTGCTATTAAAAAAGTGCTCAGCCGAAGTAGCTCCAGTTCTCTCCAAACTCTACAACAAATGCCTTAATGAATCTTGCTTTCCGAGCTGCTGGAAAACTGCTTCTGTGGTACCAGTATTCAAGAATTCTGGCGAAAGAACTGACCCATTAAATTATCGCCCTATTAGCCTCCTCCCACTTTTTGCCAAAATATTTGAGACCTTAATTAACCATGCTCTAGTCCAGCACCTTACAGATGCTAAACTTCTGACCGACCATCAATATGGATTTAGACAAGCCCGTTCCACGGCAGACATCCTCACTGTAATCTCTGAACGCATATACCATTCACTGGACAAAGCGGGAGAGGGCAGAGCGGTAGCTCTAGATATATCTAAGGCTTTTGACAGGGTATGGCATGAGGGTCTCCTCAGGAAGATTAGATCTTACGGTATCACTGGTAGAATACTTAACATAATTAAATCCTTCTTAGATAAGAGAAAAATCCAGGTTGTCCTCGACGGTCGTACGTCTAAACAATATAATATAAATGCCGAAGTGCCCCAGGGATCTATCCTTGGTCCTCTGCTGTTCCTGATATTCATAAATGACCTCCCCGATAAAATTGCCTCTGAGATGGGTATATATGCTGATGACACCACACTCTATAGCAGGCACGACAGGAAAACAAATGAACATATATCTAAAGTAATGGCAGAAACACTGGAGGATGACCTCAAATCAGTGGTGGAATGGGGACAGAAGTGGATGGTAACGTTCAATGCCACCAAGACAAAACTGGTTTCATTCAATAATTACAGGAAACCTTCTCTACCACCTATAGCAATGGCCAACAACTCTTTAGCTGAGAGTACGTCTTTCAAGCTCCTTGGCCTAACGTTCACAGGAAACATGAGCTGGAACAATTACATCGAGGGCATTGCCAGGGCCGCTGCGAGGAAGGTGGGCTCTCTCTACCGTGCTAGAAAACTTCTAACACCCGAAAGTATCCTGTACCTCTATAAGGCCACTATTCGCCCATGTATGGAGTATTGCTGTCATATTTGGGCCGGTGCATCGGCTACTAGTCTCTCTCTCCTTGACAGGGTTCAAAAGAGAGTCGCAAATCTGATAGGCCCTAAACTGGCATCAAAACTTCAGCCTCTGTCCCATCGTCGAAACGTTGCATCCCTCTGCCTGTTCTACAAGTATTATAATGGTGAATACTCTGAAGAACTGCAAGCACTTGTGCCCCCACGACGTGAACACCCTCGACAGACCCGACAAGCTGCAAAATCCCACCCCCACACTGTAGAGATCCCTAGATGTAAAAGATCGTTCTACTCCAGTAGTTTCTTCCCCAGAACTGCTAGACTTTGGAATTCCATTCCAGGTCACTGCTTCCCCAACTGTACTGACATGCATAAGTTCAAGTGCAACGTGAACCAACATCTCGCTGTCCTAATCCCTACATAGTGCCCCAGTAGATGTTTCCCCTGATAGTAGCCCCCTACACCAAAGTGGCAATGTGCCTTGTTTGGGGTGAAAATATAATTAAAAAAAAAAAAATATGGCAAGCAGGATATCTTAATAACATGCACATTTAACCCTAAATGCCCTTAAATCATAAATAATTGACTTAAAAATGAAATACCCGAGAAAAGACATGAATTAATTGCCAGAGTGTATTATTTGCAACTGAAAGAACTCTTGAGTAATATGTAGGGAAAACAAGATTTTGGTATTCCAGTGGCATATGCCTATGTTGTAGAATTTCAGAAACGAGATCTTTCTCACTGCCACATGTTAGTTTTTACAAATAAGGACAAACCGAGGAACAAACGTGATATCGACAAATTAGTGCTGAAATTCTTGATATCAACAATAAGTTTTACATAATCTTATTAAGAAATTATGATTCATGGACGTTGTGACACTAAAGCCCCTTTTTCCCGTATGAATGATGGTGTGCGCCTAAAACATTATCCACAAGAATTCAGTAATGAAGCATCTGTGACTATGAATGAACACCTAGAATAGAGGAGATGTAAGAATTTGGAAACCAACTTGTAGATAATCGCTAAGTTGTTCTTTTCATTTCGTACTTGCTGAAAATACCGTGCCCATATAAATATTGAAATGTGTTCATCTGTGCAGGGTATTAAATATATATTCAAATGCATGTATAAGGGGCATAACTGTGCTTCGGTTGAGATCAGGAATACTATAGGATTAAATAATGAACAAAATGCATAAATCTATGATAAAATAAATAATTGCATTGCCTGTGGATATGTTTCACATCCTGAAGTTATGTGGCAATTATCAGAGTTTAGACTTCGTGATATGTCCCCCACAGTGTATAGACTTGTAGTTCACCTTGATGATCAGCAAAAGGTTTATTTTGATATATGGTTATGAACAACAAGCTGCACACACATACACTACTCTTACAGCATGGTTTAAACTGAATGGGCATGCTGTTAATGGTAAGAATTATTTGTGCTCTGCATTATGTATCCAATAAACATTTAAAAACATAGACACCACGAGAAAGGAACATTAATATTATTAGTATGTTATACATTGTGAACATTAAGATGTAGAAAAAATCCATTTGCGGATGTTGTTGCTGGCTGGAGCTTAAAACTTTGAAGAATTGTTAATTGAAGAATGTGAACTGATGCATACATTTAACAAATCATGCTAAAAGTCTGGTCTTCTTAAAAGTGATAAATCATTTAAAAATGCGTTTATTGAAGCTATTGCATTCCAAATGCCTCCCCAATTATTGCTGCTATATGTACTTATTCAAACTCTGCAAATTCTCTGGATTTGTGGAATAGCTACAACAACTCTATGATGAAAGATTTTTTTACAACAAAGATTTGCATGGGATCAGGCTGAAAATATTGCTTTGCAACCCATAAATCCAGTTCTGATTGATAATTGTACTAATTGTGTAGACACTAGTTTACATGGACCTGTTGGAATGCAGCAAATGAAACATGAAACTGTCTGAAATTACCCAGACATAAGCAGACTGACTGATGAATAGAGACTGATCAGTGACATTGTGATTGAATCCGTTACAATGTAGAGAAGAGGAAAAGTGCCTAAAAATTCCTGTTTCCATGTGAATGCACAAGATAACTATCGTATATGTTTGGGTTCCTGGACAGGTATTTCTTCTGCATTACTTTTAGAAGAAAGAACAATCCACAAATTGTTTAGATTACATATTCTATTAACAGAAACTTCTATTTCCGATGTATCCCTGATGTTTGATCATACAAACTATTTAAAAATGTTGATTTGATTGTATTAGATGAAGCATCTATGACCAATCCATTTGCTTTGGATGCAACTGACAAAACTGAAAAGCATAAGCAATAATCATGCTTTTGAAGGAAAATTAATGCTTTCGGGGGGGGGGGCATTTCCAACACGTCTTCTCCAAAATCGGAAGTTGTGAGGAAATATTGAAATTTGTATTAAGAATTCTATTCTTTGGTTTCCATTTAAACAGAATAGTATGTGTCAAAATATTAGAGCAATCTCAAATGAAAGTGGATTTGCCTCATAGTTACTGGATCCAGGAAATGAAACAGCAAACTGTGTGAAATATCCAGACCAGCCTGATAATGATTATATAGAAGTGCCACAAATGGTTCACTGGTTGATCATATTTTTCCAAGTATATCACAGCACGATAGAAGAAATAGGATAATTCTGTCACCAAAACATTCTGAGTGCAATTTGATCAATGAAGAGGTTTTACATGAACTTCCTGGTGATAGTCACATATGTTGTAGCACAGATGCAGACTGATGATTCTGTGGAAGATATGCGTTATCATCCTTAGTTGCTTAATCCATTGCCTTCGCATTAATAGTTTTTAGAAGTTGGATGCATAGTCATGCTTCTCAGAAATACATCCATAAAAACGGACTGTGCATTGGAACAAGATTAGAAGTAAAAAATATCCATGAACAATCAATTGAAGCGAAACTAGTATATGGTGCATTACTAGGAAAATATGGGATCATTTCCACGAATAACACCTGCCCCAATTGATCCTAAATTGTTTTTATTTTTAGAACGAAATCATTTTACGATTCGGTTATCATAAGTAATATCTATAAATAAATCTAATGTCAGACATGAGCACAAGTTAATTCGTTTCTACCCCAACTTGTGAATAGCCATGCCCAATTATATGTTGCATTTTCAAGAGTCCTTTGGCCTCCTGATATATGAGTTAAACCCATGAAAACAAACAGCCAAGGGGGAAAAGGGGAAAAAAGATGGTTGATTACTTCTCTATTTAACATAGATTCCAGAAACTTACTCATGACGCAGAGGAGAGTTATTGGGGAGATGATCGACCATGAATTCTTAAATACATAATAATGATGAGATTTTCCAGGGTGATGGGAAGCAATTCTTCTTAAGACAACGTTTACATAGTTTTGTAAGCATGGACGCTAGTTCTGGTTGAGTTTTTTTTAATACTATAATTTGAATACCGTTAGGACAGGTTGCTTTACTGGAATCAAGGTGTTTAATTAGCTTGGCAACATCACGTACAGATATTTGTATATCACATAGCGTGGTTTCTGATACAGGAGGAAATATTGGGGGGTTGCGTCCTTTGTCGCAAAGGGTAGAATTAGCTGCAAAGTTCTTGGCAAAGTGTTTGGTTTTGTCTGATGCTGACGATATTAACTCAGATTAAATTGATGATAGCTTGGACGTTTCTGTTCAGGTTCCTGTTTGCTATTTGCAAAAACTGGTGGGAACCAAGCCGCTGCTCAGCTACTTTCGACTTGACGGATAGAATATGTCGTGAGAAAAAGGTGTAGGACACTCGCATACTGGCCGTCAGTGTCGGGCACAAGGGTAGGTTCGTGAACAATCTGCGTGAGGTTATAAGCAATGGAGAAATCGTGACAGAACCTCCCCTCATCATCGGTCTTGTTTGAGTGGGTTAACCATTCCACATTGTGAACATTGAAGTCTCCACATACGTGAATGTTAGCTGAAGGATAAGCAGATAAAACGTGGTCAATTTTCTCATATATGCTTTTAAAGATAGTATGTCTGCTGTTGTAGAGATTAAATATAAACGCAGTAGTGTGACCAAGTGTAACCCGGGCGCACATATAGGCTAAGTTAAGATCTTCTCTGAAGATGTGTTATATATTCAATCATCGAGTTCTCACTAGGGTTATCATCCTGGGGCGCCATTTTGAATTCATTGAGGGGGACCAAATTTAGCTTTCGTTACATTTGAATATGTTATATAGAGTTCTTCATTTAGGGGCACATTTTACGTTTTCTATATAACATAAGAACGATTCCGTGTGCGTATAATTGTCTCTAATATAAATTGGTTGTGTGTTTGATTATCATAAAGGGAATCGTGTGTGTGACATGTAATTTCTGAACCTACCTCTGTTTCTTCTCGCTGTTGGATCATCTGGGAATTTCTCATCCTGGAGGGAGACTTGATACCTGTTTGACGAAGATTTATCACTCCAAGACGATGAAATGGTTTTATAGATTTTATTTCACTTTCCCCAGAGGTTCTGCAGAAGTGGAAAGTGAAATCTGCTTGTGTTAGTTCTTCTTCACACACGTCAGCGTTCGTCTCCCCCCTCCCCAGTTAAGAGGGGGGGACCACGGAAAAAACGTCCGTCTTCTTCAAAGCTCAAATCAAATCTCACAGATCTAGCCAACCACGTCACACATACGTAATTTGGTCAGCTGACCTTTGGTTCTGGTAAACGTCTACCTCCACGTTTACTCACCTCTCTCTCTCTCTCTCCCCTCTCTATAGAGACACAGAGAAAGAAAATAGAAAGAGTAAGAAAGCCAGAGAGGGGGGGGAGATGCTCGTTAACAGATGTCCCTACACATGGAACCCATATTAAATGTAGGCACATATTCCATGCCCATGTCGATCTTGGAGGTCAGATTTGGAAGTTGTTAGAGTATACTTTAATTACGAACTCATCAGGGGAAATAGTCTGTCCAATGCCAGTTTTGCTTTGAAATAATATTTCTGGTTTAATCCCCTGAAATTCGGTTTCAACCTCTGAAAGGTTAGAACGCAGACCCCTGACGTTGGAGTAGGAGACTTGGTATTAGGAGTCTACGTTGGGAGTAGGAGATCCGGGTTTAATCGTTTATTTTTGTTGAAACTTGTCATCGGGGAGTTTTATTTTAGTTTCTTAGATAAATTTTATATCGAAACGACTTCAATCGAAAATCGTTAATCAAAGTAAAATAAGATGAGTAAATATATCGCGCCTTAGAAAATATCTAATACCAGACGGTTATTTGAGAATGTTATTTTCTCGATATAGCGGAATGGGACTGGTGCAGGAAAATAAGCAGAACCATGGCACTTGGCTTTCAACTTTATTTTAATTCGTTAAATAAAATAAATTTTACGAATAAACAGTAAGTTTATATAGTTCATTTTAGACTACAATGTATTATAGATTAAATCACTACGGAAAGCACATAAAGCTTAAGCCAGGTGCACGGCAGGTGGGTCTCTGGCTTGATCAGGTGATAAAACGATTTATTTGAAAAATGGGCGATGGCACGGAGTCTTATGGGCGCAAAAGTATTGAAATTAATAAATACTCATTCAATTCAGGGCAACATGTGGTGTACTTCGATACATTATATAATTGTCATCACAAAACTTACGTATGCATACACACACACGTATATGTATATATATATTTATATATATATATATATATATATATATATATACATGCATACATACATTACTGAAATTATAAATACACGTGTATCAATAGTTTAAATATTCTAATCGGATATTCCAAGTGGGATACGGTCATAGAAAACCTTATTGGACTAGATTCACAATAACTCATACATTTATTAGACAATCTACACAAAGTAAAATATTAAAACGTAAATAGTTTTTTAAAATGAACTTATTAGTAATCAAAAATTAAGATGACGATAAATATTAATGCTCGTAAAGTTTTATATCAGTGATGTTATAGTTTTACTAGAATGTATCGTTATCAATGAAAGTTTCTGTAAGGAAACATTTGCTTGATGACTCTAAAAGATATATAATTCTAAAAAGTTATATATATATATATATATACATATATATGTATATATATGTCTGTATGTGTCTAAAAGTATATATCTATATATAATATCTGTGTATGTTTCTGTGTATGCTATTTATGCTTATATATTGTATGCGTTTATGCGCACGTGTTTGTAAACATTTTCACTTGTTAATAGGTATATATATATATATATATATATATATATATATATATATATATATATATATATATATATATAAAGCGATGCTCTTTGTGGAAACAAATCGAGCTTAGACATTTCGGACCATATCAAAAGAGCGTTAATTCACGACTCGCACAGCAGCCGCCGATTAGCGTAATGGTTAGGAGCTTTGACTGTCGGTCGGGTTTCAATCCTGGCTTGAGGTAGTTGCCTGTCTAGCCGCAGTGATGAGCTGTGAAACAGCGAAACAATACAGTATGTGGATGACTATATATATATATGTATGTATGTATATATATATATATATATATATATATATATATATATATATATATATTAAGCTTCTTTTAAACTTTTTAATTATAAACTATTAAGATACCTGAATTATCTGAGAATCAATTATTTAAATAAGTGGTAGACAATGTTTTTCGATGTAAAAGCGCCATTGTTTATCGTTGGTGGCTGTCACTATTTTTTTCTATTTGATTGGTGATAATTGAATTCTGTGCAAGCAACACAGTTGAAGTGTCATTTAGCTTAAACTGATGAGGTATATTTAATTACAAGGTGCTTTCAATATGTTTTAAGAATTTTTGTAACCAGGCACTTAAAATTGCCATCAACATTTTAAAATTCAATAGCTTATTGCTATACGTCTAATAAGATTACTGACCAATTTTTAGGACAACAGGTTTAAATGCAGAGACAGCAACAATTTGAATTACTCTTACTAAAGCTAAACGCACGATTGAATCGGTGGCACGAGCACTTCCGTGAACTCCTGAACCACCAGCCTCCATCTACAATACCAGGTCAAAACACCCCCACCGCTGCAGATCTCTACGATTGCTCGTCGGATACCCCCAGCCATGAAGAAATCAGAGCCGTCATTGCCAAGTTGAAGAATAACAAAGCTCCAGGCGAGGACGGAATCCCGGCTGAGGTCTACAAGACCGGAATCGATGAATTAACCCCTCGCCTATACCAACTGATTTCTGAGATTTGGAATAGTGGGGAGATTCCCCAAGATTGGAGTGACGCCATCCTTCTTCCCTTTTTTAAGAAGGGTGACAAACGGACATGTAGTAACTACAGAGTCATCAGCCTTATAGATGTCGCTGCCAAAGTCTTCACTATCCTCATTCTGAGACGGTTTCAATACGAAAGGGACAGAAGGACTCGACCTAACCAATACGGATTCCGACCTGGCCGCGGATGCGTCGACCAAATATTCACGCTGAGGAGAGCCTTGGAACAGCGCTGGTGCTACCAACAGTTTACAATCGTATGCTTTATCGACTTCGCTGCCCTGTGGAGAGTGATGGAAGCAGATGGTATCCCCCCGAAGCTACTCAACTTGATCAAGGCCTACTACCATCGGACTCGCACGCGTGTCCGCTGTTATAGCCAGGACTCCTCTTTCTTCAACGTCAGCAGTGGTGTCCGCCAGGGATGCGCGCTCTCGCCCACCCTTTCATCTTACCGATTTGGACTACGCGGACGATATTGCGGTTCTAGGGGAGAGCTACAGAGATATACAGACGGTGCTGAACCGAATCCAGGAGAAGGCAGCTGCCATCGGCATGAGAATCAATGCCAGCAAGACGAAGATTCTATCGGCTGGCATCCTCCAAGCAGAAAGGTCCTCCGTCACTCTCAACGGGGAAACCCTCGAGGAGACGGATAGCTTCAAATACCTGGGCTGCACGTTCATTGGTACCGGTCAAGGCATGAATGAGATTGAAGCGCGCATTAATGCCGCACGAGCTGCCTTTTGTCGACTCCAAAGGCGATTATGGTCACGGCCTGAAATACATCTGAGGACAAAAATACGAATCTACCAGGCCCTCGTCCGCTCAATACTGTGTATGGATGTGAGACCTGGCCCATACGGAAAGCGGATCTGCGACGCGTAGAAGTTTTCGACCACTACAATCTCCGCCGCATTCTACATGTCCGTCCCTTGGATTTCGTCGCCAACAAAGAAGTCCGGCGTCGCTGCAATCTCCAGGCAATTACTGACCTACTTCGGGCCCGACGCCTTCGATGGTTCGGCCATGCCTCTCGCTGTGATGCGGGGGTCTTTATCCACGAGGCTATCTCCCCACGTCCTCTACCCAGCTGGAAAAAACGTGTCGGTGGCCAGCTAAGAACGTGGCTCGGGACTATCAAAGCCGACGCTGAGCTTATTTCGGGCCCGCTCATCTATGACCTGTCTCGTTGGAGACGTGACTGGCTATTGCTCACTAGGGATCTTGCCTCCGATCGCCGGGCTTGGGCCGCAGTGGTACGAGATGTGCATCTTCATGAAGCCGACTCAACTCCTCCAGGGTGAATTTCGTTTCAAGTACAAGTAAGTAAGTTACTAAAGCTTGATTGTCACAACTGATGAATTTCAAAAATGCAATCTTAACGTGAGACGAGTTTAGAAGAACGACATGCAATAGAATTATTTTTTAACTTTGAAAAATACCACAACAACGTATAGAATGCTTCAGCCTTCATTTAAACCACCCTGCATCCAGCATCACTTTTTGACGAGCATAAGAGATTCAAGTAATACATGAGGGATGAGGAGAGGAGTAAAAACATACTAAAGGATCTCATGAATAAGGACCGACATATGTCTATAGATGCAGTAAGTGCACAGTTTGATGTCAGTATGGGAACTATACACACAATTATTTGTGAGAAACTGAAGATGAGGCAGATTTGTGGGAAGTTTACCCCAAGGGTGCTTAGAGAAGATCACAGAATATTTTACCAAAATGAATATCATAACAGTTTCAACTCCCACCCCAATGATTCAGGCTTTGATCCCTGTGACTTTTGGTTATTTCCTAAGCTCAAGGATAACCTTAGAGACTATCGTTATTAGACATTTGAAGAGATAAAAGAGGGAGTGACAAGGGCCATTGACACGCTCACACAGAACGGCTTTGATAAGACTTTGCGGAAGGCGTTTTTATTAACGGTAAAACAAGTGAATTGCAGCTAGAGGAGTTTACTTCGAAAAGCGTTAGTGTTTCACGTGTGTACTACCAAATAAAATGCAACTAAAAAAGTATGGAAACTTATTGGATTTTCAAATATATTCATTGAATATATACGAATTTTATGAAATATTTTGCAGTATGCATTATTAAGAAATTTCCTTAAAAAAACTTTAAAAAGATTCGCTTGTAGAATTGTTACAATCAACAATGGATTCTACTTTGTCGTCTTTTATGGATTTCTTTACATGCTTATCTGGATTTTAAAAATATCTTCATTTTATTCTCGCTTATACAATTATTCATCGCATTAAATATTGCGATAGTGCCTATATTTTTTCTATATAAAACAGTTTTTTAGCCTATGTTTTTAGGCTTTTATTCAATCGTTTAGTTTTTCAAAAAATGTGCTTTATAGCACAATTCTTATAAAATAAAATACTTATTTTTTCTTTATATATTTTATCTCACAAGATTGTTGAAAATTCGTGGATTAAGAAAATTCATTAAGGTTATGTGTTTCTGTTAAAAAAATATTAGTAATTTTTTATTTAAAATCGAAATGTATGTATGTATGTCTCTCTCTCTCTCTCTCTATATATATATATATATATATATATATATATATATATATATACATACACACACACACACACACACACATATATATATATATATATATATATATAATTTTTTTCCAAGGAATTCTGCCGTTTGGATAATTTAGGACGATTTGGAACTTACCTGTTTGATTGGAAGTTTTTAATTCGACCGTGTTTGGATTTTACCATTCTTGGATTTTTTACCCTTCACCGGACTATCCATTCATGTGAAATATTTTTATCATTTTTTTCTTTTACCTCCTATTCCCCTTACCCCATCCTTTTTTTAACCAAGTAAGATCCGTGACTTACTTGTGGTTTCATTAAATACTTTTACATTCAAAATCCGATCCCGCATTTTGCTAATTCCTGCCCTCTTATGAGAAGGAGAGTATTTCTTTGAAACTCCGCGGATTAAGGACTATCCACTTATCTTCTGCTTCCTTTTTAAAATTAAATATGTTTTTACCTATTTTTCAAGATGTTTTTTTAACATGTTTTATTAATCATTTGTTCATATATATATATATATATATATATATATATATATATATATATATATATATATATAATTAAACCCCAAATATAAATTTGGTACATATGTAAAAGGCTGAAGATATGTTAGTATGTATGTGTGTGTGTAAAAACTTTTGACACACGCAAAGAACACTGTAAAATCTGTATCGTCAGAACGATCTGGCTCTCGGACGACAAATGTTAAAAAATCGGTCAAAAACATTAAATCTCTCACCGTCAACTAGGCCGTTTTTCCGAAGTCGGGGGTCAGTTTTACGTCGACGTTTTTGAAAAGTCATTATACGCCTTGCAATGACTAAGCTTATTTTGAACGCTAGCGATTCGTATGTCGCCGTGGGTGCTATGGCTAAACCGTTTTCTTTTTTCATCTCTTTTACCTATTAGCATTACAGATTTTAGCCTGGCTAGAGCGGTTATTTTTTGTGTTCGCACGAGTACTCCCTACTATTTTTGTTGTTAATAATAAACAAATAATTTTATATTAAATAATTATTTGAAGTCCTTGGTCAAACAACAAATTTTGTTGTAATTGTACATAATTTAACTCAGAATTTCAATTCATATCATTGCTGAATAGTGCGCAAACGAGGCCACTGAATGGTTCAAGACTGTAATTGAAGCACATGTTCCCATATGGAAATTCTATAACAATCCCGATTTTCTCTAATGGTTTACTTCTACTTGTGCAGCTGCGATTGTTCAAAGGTAGTATGCGTACCGCAGATTCAACCGATATGTCCAGTTCAAAGAGACAGACGTATATAGAAGCTAGAAGTAATTGTTAGAGAGAAATAGCGACAGCTAAACTGAATACACTGAAACCATTAGAAAACGCATCGAAGCACAGAAATTAGGAACTCCTGATTCTTTCAAAATCTACAACAGTGTAGTAAATAATACGAAGTCAACGATTCCACCACTATCAAAGAGTCGTGAGGTTGTTTGCACAGCAACCGAGAAGGCTTACCTACTTGCCAGTCGGTTTGCCTCAAACTCCACATTGGACCCGGTACACCACTCCGTCCCTGTCGTTCCTTTGCAAGCAGACGCCCCACTGGATGATTTGAAAATCACCCCTTCTCAGGTACATGGAATCATAAAACACTAGAGACCTCAAAAGCATTTGAACCGGATCTCATCCCGGCTGTTCTATTTAAAAAATGCTCCGCTGAGGTTGCTCCAGTTCTCTCTAAACTTTTCAGTAAATGCCTAAACGAATCTTGCTTTTCTGACTGCTGGAAAACCGCTTCTGTGGTACTAGTTTTCAAGAATTCTGGCGAAAGTATCGCCCCATTAGCATTCTACAGCTTTTCGCCAAAATATTTGTCCATAATTAATCAACCTCTAATCCATCACCTTACAGTTGCTAAACTCCTGACCGACAAAGAATATGGATTTAGAAAAGCACGTTCCACAGCAAATATCATAACTGTAATCTCTGAACGTATATACCGTTCACTAGACAAAACTGGGGAGGGTAGAGTGGTAGCCTTCGATATATCTAAGGCTTTTGACAGGGTTTGGCACGATGGGTTCCTAAGGAAAATTAGATCACATGGTATCACTGGAAGAATACATAATGTAATTAAATCCTTCTAAAGTAAGAGAAAAATTCAGTTTGTCTTCGACGGTCGACATCTAAGCAATATGATATAAATCCGGGAGTACCTCAGGGGTCTATCCTTGGGCTTTTATTATTCTTGATATTCATAAATGCCCTCCCTGATAAAATTGTTTCGGAGATGGGTATATTTGCTGATGACATCACTGTCTATAACAGGCATGAAGGGAAAACAAATGAACACATATCCAAGGAAATGGCAGAAACACTAGAGGATGACCTCAAATCTGTAGCGAAATGGTGGACAAAAATTGATGGTCACATTCAATGCTGCCAAGACTAAACTTGCTCCTTTAATAATTACAAGAAACCTTCTCTACCAGCAATAGCAATAGCAATAGCAACAACATATTCCCCGAAATTACTTGCTTTAAACTCCTCAGCCTAACGTTTACATGGAACATGAACTGGAATAGATACATTGAGAGCATTGCCAAGGCTGCGCCAAAGAAGTTTGGCTCCCTCTACCGTGCTAGAAAACTATTTACGTCTGAAAGTATCTTGTACGTCTATAAATCTACCATTCGCCCCTATATGGAGTATTTTGTCACATTTGGGCTGGTGCCTCTAAAAATGTCCCCTCATTCCTGGAAACGGTTAAATAGAGAATCTCAAACATGATAGGTCCCGAACTGTCCTATCGA
The DNA here is from genome assembly GCF_053919585.1 of Euprymna scolopes. Taxonomy (NCBI): domain Eukaryota; kingdom Metazoa; phylum Mollusca; class Cephalopoda; order Sepiida; family Sepiolidae; genus Euprymna; species Euprymna scolopes. Next base: position 2,818,600 of record NC_136485.1, read on the forward strand.
TGTTGCATCCCTCTGCCTGTTCTACAAGTACTTTAATGGCGAATGCTCTGACGAACTACAAGCACTTGTACCCCTCGACGTGGACACCCTCGACAACCCCGACAAGCAGCTAAAGCCCACCCTTCACAGTAGAGATCCCTAGATGTAAGGAGGCCTTCTACTCCAACAGTTTCTTCCTCAGAACTGCAGGTCTTTGGAATTCCCTTCCGGGAGTCTGCTTTCCCAACTGAACACACATGCAGAAATTCAAGTGTAATGTGAACAGACATCTTGATACTTATCACTATTGATAATGCCCCTGCAACTTATGTCCCCGATAGCAGCCCCCTACTTCAAAGTGGCACTGTGCCTTGTTTGGGGTGAAGATTGAATTTAAAAAATTGCTCTATCTCGCATATTGAGATTTTTTTTTTTTATCTGCTTTTGATCGTCTCATGCATAACGGTACTAATATTTATTTGCACTTTATGTAGACAGTATTATAAAATCTGTAACCTTACGGCATTCCAATCGTCTTAAATTAAGGAGAAAAATTTTAAAACCTAATATTTGTTAAAAACAACAAGTGTGAAAACTGAACTTTTGACAACTGGTAGTCTTAATCATCGCTAATAATATACTAAAATTTTAATCATTTGGAAAGGATTGAAAAAGAATTATAACGATTATTATTTTTTTTTTCAAAATAGGAACGTCCCAAATAAGGGGCAAACTTGAGAAAAACAAAATAATATTTGATCTCTCCATAATCGCACAAAGAAAATGGGTGAACCAGAGAATATCTACCTTTGTTCTGTTATTGCTCACCCATAGGTTGAATAGAATAGGTTCTGTGGCAACGAGGAAGCTGATTGGCTAACTAGAACATTCAGTAACATGTGCGTATATATAAACGCGCGATAACCACTACTCTTTACATAAGCCTGACGAATTCTCACGAGAAATAAACGCGGAATATTTTGTGTAGTTTAATTGCGATATAAATATTATACCATGCTACATAGCTACACCTATATATTGAACACTGTTGAATAAATACTGAAAATTTACACATAAAATTACATCTTCCTATATTAATTCATGTGATTTAATGAAGTAAACACACACACACACACACACATATATATATATATATATATATATATATATATATATAAAGTTAGATATCACTTTATCTACTCCTATCATCCATCTACTAAATTTATAGTAACTGGTTATGGTGCAAGTTTTTTTTTTAATTTTACGTCCGCAGCACTTTTATTCTATCAATACTTCAGTCATACTGCTAGCTTTTTTTAAATTACATTTTCACCCCAAACAAGGCACATTGCCACTTTGGTGTAAGGGGCTACTATCAGAGGCAACAATTTTGGGGTACTATGTAGGGGTTTGGGCAGCAAGATGTCGGTTCACGTTACAATTGAACTTCTGCACGTCAGTACAGTTGGGGAAGCAGGGACCTGGAATGGAATTAAAAGTCCAGCAGTTCTAGGGAAGAAACTACTGGAGTAGAAAGATCTTTTACATCTAGGGATCTCTACTGAATGGTCGTGGGATTTAGCTGCATGTCGCGTTTGTCGAGGGTGTTTACGTCGTGGGGCACAAGTGCTTGCAGTTCGTAAGAGCATTCACCATTATAATACTTGTAGAACAGGCACAGGGATGCATCATTTCGTCGATTGAACAGAGATTGATTTATGCTTATGTATTTGTCTGATTTTGTTATTTGTATTTTATCTTGGTTTGTTTAGTTTTGTCTTGTATTTGTTGGTGTGTTTATTTTTCTATTGTATCCTTTTTTATCTATGATAATTTAAATTCCATTATCAAGGTTAGCTCAATACACTGACATTCAATGTTATTGTATTTCTAAATGTACTATTTTGTCACACACTATGTAGCATTCTACTTGCGGTATATGTTTCTAAATGTTGAAACGCGTACATGTTGTCACTTTATTTTTACGTTAAATTATTGATCATTAAATCGTTACTATTTTCTTTATAAGGTTGAAAATATATTTCAATCATACTATATTATATTAATGGTTACTAGCAGAACTTGTGGAAATTTGACGGTTGTTGAATTTTATAAAACAAACACAAAAAAAAAATCAAACAAATACATTGAGGTTGAACCGTGTACGATTACATATTTATCTAAATCACGAAGTCCATGTATCTCTGCTGACAATTGCATCAAGTTGATGAACTGTTCAGATCTTATTCTGATCTCGCAACATCATGATCATGATGCAGTGTTGTAGACTTCTGTTTTGAAATTCAATAACATAAACATTTGCGAATAGAATTCCCAGTACATGTCTGTCTTTAATGTCTGTCAAAAATCCAGCTAGATAGTCATGATACACGCGTGATATTAAGTCAGCTCGATTTTTTCTAAGTTCTGATGGCTCTAAATGGTTTACTCTTTTAGGACATCTTGGATTTCACGTGTATGTTAGGAAAAGGACAAGTTTCCCATATTTACAGAAAACTGTTTATATTAATTGTCTTGTAATAATTTCAAGACGACAAGAAAGTAGATAATATAGTTTTCATCTGAAATGCACAGGTTTAAAAGAACGCTAATCAACAAACGCACCCTATGATTTTACTTATTTACACATGACATGTAAGTAGGTAATAATGTTTTCGCCTGAAATATATAAGCTTAAAAGATCCCTAAAAACAACATTGCCCTATTATTGTAAATCATTTAACATTACACGCAAATAGGTAATAATGATTTCACATAATCTGTTCTATTTTCAACATGACATGTAAGTGGGCAATAATGTTTTCACCTGAAATGTATAAGCTTAAAAGATCCCTAATAAACGACAGTGGCCAATTGTAGTAAATTATTTGACATTACATTTAAGTAGGTAATAATGTTTTCACCTGAAATTTATAAGCTTAAAAGATCCCTAATAAACGACAGTGGCCAATTGTAGTAAATTATTTGACATTACATTTAAGTAGGTAATAATGTTTTCACCTGAAATGTATAAGCTTAAAAGATCCCTAATAAACGACAGTGGCCTATTATTGTAAATTATTTGACATTACACATAAATAGGTAATAATGTTTTCACATAAGATGAACTGGAATGTGTACTATTCTCAGCATAACATGTAAGTAGATAATACCGTTTTTAACTGAAATACGTATACTGAAAAAAAAATCCTTTATAAACAAAGTACACATTGATTTAACTTATTTTGACATGACATTTAAGTAAGTAAAAATGTTTTTACCTGTAAATACGTAGGTTAAGAAGATCCCTAATCGACAAAAGAACTATATGGCTATATTTATTTAGACATGCTATTTAAGTAGGTAATAATATTCTCATTTTAAATGCGTTGGAATTTCTATTAAATTTAACGTGAGATGCAAGTAGAGAATACTATTTTTACCTAAGCTGAGTATATTTAAAAGATCCTTAATCCACAAAATAACTGTCATTTTTCTTATTTTGACATAAATTCAAAATAGATGATAATGTTTTCACCTGTAATGCGTTGGAATTTGTACTGATTTCAACATGACATGGAAGTAAGTAATAATGCGTTTGTCTTAAATCTGTATGGTAAAAAGATTTCTAATCAACAAATCCATTCTACGAGTTTACTTATTTTATATAAGTCTTTTGTAAGTAATATCCTTTTCACCTTGAATGTCTTGAAATTATTACTAATTTCAACATGACATGTAAGTAAATAATAATATTTTCACTTCAAATACGTATGTTTAAAAGATTCTTAATCAACAGAAACACCCTATAGTTTTACTTATTTTTAGACAATGTTTAAGAATATAATAATGTTTTCACTTGGAATGCGTTTGAATTTGTAATAATTAAACATGACATGGAATAATGTTTTCATCGGAAATGCGTAGATTTAGAGTATCCGTTATCCACAAAATCAATAGATGATCTTCCATATTTCGATATAACAGTTAATTAGGTAGTAATGTTTTTAATTGAAAGGCGTTGGAATTTAAACTAATTTCAACATATCTTATAAGAGATCTTCAATCAAAAAAGGCTTATATGTTATTTCTCACTTCGATATGACACTTTAGTAGGTAATTGTTGCATTGAAATGCAGTGGAATGTGTACTGAGTTCAACATGGCATATAAGTAGTTAATCAGTGTTAATAAATTTTTTGGAAAGAGAATAGTTTTAACAATTCTTATATAATAAAAATTGATTGTAAAGGGAGGTAATTCGTTTCAAATGAATCAATGTTTGCTATGATTATGTTTTTGTGACACCAGACGTACAGACAAGCGTATTGATGTATGCATTTTAAATTTTTATTTATTATATGGGCTTTTTATGGAATTGTTTTATTTTTGAAGCCTGAATATCTGCTTTAGCCTCGTCAAAAAAAAAAGTCTGTCCGAAATATGCCGTTTGTTTTGCTTTATTTACCAATTATTATCTTATTTCGATTTTTTTAATCAAATAAAAACTTGTAAAAATATGTCAAAATGACAACAAATTGTTATCTTAATTAGTTATTTTTCTGTGCAATTATTCATATCACTAAGAAATATGTCAAAATAAAAAAGTCGCGATAATAGAAATTAAAAAAGCATATTCCATCAAATTTAGACCTTTTCATGAGATTCAATTCTTGAGTAAATAATTTAAAATACAAAAATAAATGATGGTAATGATGCAGCTATATTAACGCACTGAAACAATAAGATTATTTAGAAAGTCATACTTAACATGGGAAGGAAAAGGTGGTTTGTTACTATTTTTTCGTTCCACTTTAAAATAAAATATCGGAAATATTAAATTTAACTTTTAAATACTATAAAAAAAAAAGAGAAGTAACATAGATGCACAAAATATTAACTTTTACGTACTATAATAAATCCATATGATTTTTCTTAATTTAATTTAATTTTATTTACTGTACTATAATTTATATATATATATATAATTTATATATATATATATATATATATAATTTATATATATATATATATATATATATATATATATATATAAATTATATCAGCTTGAAGTAGGTTAAATTTAAAGTTAAATAAACATCAAAAGTAAATATTTATTACGGTTCTTTATTAAGCTTATACAATGAAAATATAATGATTCAATTTTATTTCATCATATAAGCTTTTATTCATTTATTCAATTTTAGGGGTCTAATTATCTGCTAAACTCTCTACCTTCCCCCCAAAAAATTAGTTTGAAAATGACGGGGTTTTTAATTCTCCCTTTAGTAATCAAGTAAAACATATTTTTTCTCGATTAAATATTTTTTTTTAATTATTATTTTTACTCTGCAGTTATTTATACTACTACGAAATACATATAAAATAAAATAAATAAAATCCATTACTGGGAATTTTAAAACATATTTCATCAAATTGGGATCTTTTCGGCGAATTTATTATAAAATAAACTCTTTTTAATAATAAAAACACATTGTACTTATGCATTTATGTCACCGGACTAAAATTTATTTAAAAGTTATTTAGGAACCCATTCACCTAACAATTTAAACAATATCTTCATTTTATTTTACTTGCAAATACTATCAAAAAAACGCAGTAATATCCAAATGATTTTGTTTTTATTTAATTTTATTATTTTACAATTATGTATATCAGATTTTAATAGGGTAAAGTTGAGAAAAAATATAAAATACTTAATACGAGTCTTTATTAAGGTCAGTCAAATAAGACTATTTTTAATCTTTAAATAGAATATAGTAAGTTTATTTGACACTTTTCACAATAAAATCCTTCTATAAACAATTTGACCTTTTAAATTTATTTTTCATGTGATTGATTTCTGACAAGAATCTATGTGAAATTTCACTAGATTTCATTAAGGACTGTACTTCGGGTAAAGCAACACTGCCTGATAAAATCTTTAGAGATCCCTAACTAGTTTAGTAAAATATACTCATAGGTGTGTAGCGATAACTAAAAGTTTTAGTAATAAAGTCATCCGCATGCAGTACTGTTTCGCTGTTTCACAGCTCATCAGTGCGGCTAGACTTTATATATATATATATATATATATATATATATATATATATGTAATAATTCCCTAAGAACCAAACATCAAGTTTTCTCAGTTTATCATTTTTTTCAAAAGGAATCAATTACAATATTGTTTCGTATTGCGATTAACAAGTCTGCAAAATTATGTTAAAAATCGGATGAGTACGTGCCTAAAAAATATTGTAATGCATACCTTTTGAAAAATAAAAAATGATCAACTGAGACTCCTTAATATTTGGAACTTGGTAAATTATTATATTTCACTATATATGCTCTGGAACTCAATAAAAAAGCATTAATCGGGCTTCGATTTTTTTTTTCTAAAATTAACAAAATCTAAATTTAAAAAAATATTACTAAAAACTTTATTCATGAGACATTTTTTATTCTATTACAATTGGCATGAACAAACAGAGTAGTTCTGACAGAATTTTACATTTTGATTTCAAATGATGTATTTTCAAATAAGTTTTTGCTATAATATCTTTATTTATATATAATTTTAAGTGACGTCTTTCGCTCCATTTAATCTTTTTAATTGCAATCGTTTTAAAACAATCATGTTTTCTCTTCAGAATGTTCAATACAAGATAGAAAAAAGCAAATTCGCACACCTGTCTTAATTCATTTCCAACAAGATCGAACGACGACTGACATAGCTCGCTCTATAAACGTAGTTTTAGCCCAGGGACCATTTATGAATGCACAACGCAATAGTGGTGTAAGACATTTCTGGGAGCAACAAGACCTTTGAAGATGTTGAGGGTAAGAGTTACCCATAAAATGTTTACAACGATCAATTAAGAGCCTTCGTCGAGCCAATCCACGCACAACTGTTCGCCAACTTGCTTCTTAATTAGACGTAACGTATACGACGATTTACAACTTCTTGGGAGAGACAATTGAACGACAACCAATGAATGTTATGAAGTGTCGTTTTTCCTTCTTTACCTTAACAAGACCGACGCGTTTCTCGACCAGGTTGTGAATGGTGATAAAAAGTTCCTTACGACAAATGGTGTCGATCAGTTCAGTGGTGGAACGCCGACGAAGCTCCAGGACACTTCCCAAAAAACTGAGATGCACCAAATCAACTGGTCTCATAGATTACAGTTTTTTTAATGCAGGCAAACAAATTATGGCGGAGACGTACTCTCAACAAATGGATGAAATGCATCAGAGACTTCGACAGAAAAGGGTCAATTATCCTCCACGACAATACCCGATCGCACGTTGAAAAGCCGGCCTTAAAGACGTTTGACGAATAAAACTACAAAAACCTTCCTCACACGCCATACATTAATAAATCCTTCTATATTTTTGTCTAATGACTATGGAGTAAATTCAATGCAAAGCTGAGACAATAATTTTAAAATAATATTTTTGCCTCGACATCATACGCTCCAAATTCACTTTAAATAACTAGAAATAAACTAAAAATTTTCAATATTTGATATATCTATTTATTCAAAATTTTAAAAGTGCGTGCGATTAAAATTTTAAAAAATCGGGCGTATTTGAATTTTAAAGAGGAAACTGAACCCATATGGCTCGATATGCATAAAACTGGACTTAACTAATTTAATTAAATTTAAATTTAAATAGAAGTATACACACATACTATATATGTGCGTAGATATATATGTGTGTGCGCGTTTGTGTGTATGTGGTTGTGTCTATGTTTGCTTATAATTTTTTAAAATAAATGCTTTTGCTTAGAATGTTTATTTAAAAAAAAATAACGTCCGTATACTTATAAACAGAGAAAAAGAATATACATCAGTATACATATATATGCTATTATCTAGAACGCACGTTTCCTGTGTGTCCATGTGTCTCTGTTCATATGATTTTGTTCCTTATAGACTCGAAAACGACTAGATCCTTTATGAAATTACAATTATCGATAATCTATGTGCTTGTCAGTGTCATAGATATGGTTTGTATCGGAATATCCTCGATGAGTATCACTAATCGATAATCGAAATAATCCGATGAAAGAATGAATAGGCAGTTTTGACCAAAGTCAACACTTTACACAGCCAAACATTACAAGTGCATCTGAGAAATTGTATAAACACACAAGCCGAAAGGTTCGGAGTATAAAATCAAAAGCCGGGTCTTTAACGCGCTCGAAATAAATGTTACTCTTAAAAGCACAATTGTACTTACCTAACTGCCTTTTTCATTTTAAACTTCATTCAACAATTATCACTGTACAGTAAGATGACGTATATAAAATAAAAGAGAACGTATTTCACATGAGAGGTGTGCGTTATAAATTAATGTTTGTTTAAAAGACAATTGAACCGTAATATTTTTTTTTCTTTTGCGCTATAATCAAATCCAGTACACATGAAAAACTAATTTTATAAAAGCAACAGTTGACTACTGTGCAATGTAGGCTACACTTTATTGTGGATTAAGTTACTGGCAGGAGGCACGTGAAATATCTTTCGATGGCTTCCTAACTAAAGCAGATAATTAATCGATTTCAGTGAAAAAATGAGCGATTTTTGTAAATTTAGATGAAAATACAAATAAAAGTGTGTGAAAATTGATTGAGTTCAATTCAATCCCGGCCAAAAATAGTATATATATATATATATATATATATATATATATATATATATATATATATATATATATATATATATATATATATATACGTGTGTGTAAGTTGATTTTTTTGAATTGATATTCGAAATCTGAGGGAAACATGACGGGATTTCTATGTTTCTGTTCTTTAAATCTTCTAATATATATATATATATATATATATATATATATATATATATATATATATATATATATATATACATATAACTACTTCACTTACTCACATAAATTTATATGCGAAAGTATAGATTTATGCGTAAGCTTTAAGTATTTACTTCAAAAGTGCTCAATACGTAGGTAGAGCTAGTTAGTAATTTATAAAATATATATGGCGATTAAGCTACACTAAATATTCGGCGTTTCATCCACTCTAGGATTCCTAAGGCTTATCCACACACAGACGTATATATATATATATATATATATATATATATATATATATATATATATATATATATATATATATATATATATATATACCTCTGTGTGTGGGTTCACGTTTGCCTGTCTGTAAGAAAGAAATATTACATTCTACAGATATCTAAACAACTTAAATGCGATATTTACATGGATTATAAGCCTCACATATGTAAAGAATTGTGTTTAATTATATAATCACATTTTCTTTCCCGGTATCTCCCCCCTTCTCTCTCTCTCCCTTTCTCTCTTTCTCTTTCTCTCTTATTTTTCGTCTCACTCTTACTTTCTTAATAAATATACATCCACATGTTATATTATAGTGTATAATATAAAATAGATTATATATACGGACACACACACACACACACGCACACACACACATATATATATATATATATATATATATATATATATATAGAGAGAGAGAGAGAGAGAGAGAGAGAGAGAGAGATAGGTATAGATATAGATATTATTTCAGTCCGGCGATGCCCGGGTGTGTGATGATGTATGTTGAGCATAAAAAGTGGTAGTAGGAAGGCAGGCTCGAACCCGTATCGCGAAGGAGGAAAAGAACAGGAAAAAACGCTGACGTCTTTGCTGTTACGACCACCACCAAAGTGACGTAGGTTTTAATTAAGGCTAGACAATCGAAAGGAGACGATGACTTTTAAAAATATCGGCGAAAAAAGCGACCCCCACCCTGTAGAAAAGTGCCTAGTTTAAGGTGAAGATATTAATGTTTAGCCAATCCTTCGATATATGTCGTCTGAAATATCGAACTTCAAAACGATACTGATCTTGGTAAAATCGTTCGCCTCTGTCGAAAGTTTTTGGCAGACATGCAAACATACATATATACATACATTTATATATAGATAACTAAAAATTTTCGACTCAAACTGATTAAAATCTTGCCCTATCTCTGAATACCCTTTATGTCAAATTTAAAATGTTTAGACCATGACTTGTCTGAGTGATTTTCTAGAGACCGAAGAGGCCAATTTTTTTAAAACTAGTCCCCTATTATGACCCCTTAACACTTATTTTTTGGGATCAAATCAAGTTATTATTTTAGATCCATGTCCAATGAATTTATATATAAAAAATTTCAAGTATTTATACCCAAAATTATCCGAGTTTGGTAGAGTTCTTGAAGGTAAAATCGTTGAACTTTTACCCCTTAACAACCAAATTTCTGTCGGAAAACGGATTACAAAGATTTTCCCAGATCTCAGTACCCTTATATCAAATTTCGAGTGAGTAGACTTAAAATTGACAGAGTTGTTGCGGTGGAAATGTACACAGACACGCAGACAGGTTCGGTTTATATATATATATATATATATATATATATATATATATATATATATATATATATATATATATATATTTACACAGTGGTCACCACTTATCAAGGCCCGGAAGCCACACAGGGATAAGGGTTATTGCAAGTACATTGCGTTAGTGTGGAGATTTGATGGAGTGTTTACTTAAGGGGGCGGTTCATTAGGAATTTGTTAACATTAGACTTGAAGACATCCAAGTTGTAGTGCGGAGGGAAGCAGGCAGACGGAACAGAGTTCCACAGGCGTGCAGTTCTAAGAAAGAAGCTTTGTTCATGGAATCCGCGTTTTGATTTAGGCACGGATATAGAGTGGGGAAAATTTTTCACAGTGGATTCATCTAGACGCGTGTTTTTCGTGAAAGATTGGCGAGGGGGACTGGAGTTCAGACGAGCACCTGCCATGAAAATAACGATAAAACAAGGATAGGCTCGCAACGTCTCTTCTGTGGGAGAGGGGTTGCAGGGTAGAGAAAAGGGCATCCCCCACTAACCCACGAAGTCTATTTTGTACTCTGTCAAGGCATGATAGGCTGTTTTTGGCAGCTCCTGCCCAGATATGGCAACAGTATTCCATCCTTGGACGTACTTGGCTTTTATATAGATAGAGAATTGCATCCGTAGTGAGATATATTCTGGAGCGGTAGAAGGATCCCACCATCTTTCCAGCGACCTTGGCAACAGACTTGATGTACGTGTTCCATTTCAGATCAGGAGTAAAGGTCAAACCCAGAAGCTTGTCAAAACACGGGGCCTCACCCAGACGAGAGCCATCCATCACAATTGATGCCAGCTGGGGATCAGAGCGTTGATGATGTAAGGACAGGAGTTTGGTTTTGGATGCATTAAAGGTAACTAGCCACATCTTCCCCCACTGAACCACGCGCTCGAGATCAGAGGAGAGAGAATCAGAGTGAACTTTGTCATTTACAGCTTTTGATGTGTTGCCGTAGATGGTCGTGTC